>NW_027461845.1:300000-600000 GCF_050947455.1 Rhinoderma darwinii | reverse complement strand
CCGGATGTAGTTCTACCAAAGACCTTCCTTTTGGTCTGTGTGGGAGTGGCGCATGCGCCATTCCCACACAGACGGCATATGCTATAGTGAATGGACAGATACAGAGATGAAAAAAAAAATGGCAGCCCCCATAGATAAGTAAAAGAAAGAAAAAAGTACAACACAAAAACACAAATAAATACAATTTATTTTAATGACATACTAAAAGCAATATTATATATTTAAAAAAAAAATTCCGTGACACCTTCCCTTTAAAACGGGTTTTCCACGTTCTGACAACTGATCACCTATCCACTGGATAGGTCAACAGTATATGATCGGTGCGTGACCGACACCTGGACCCCGCACCGATACGCCACTCCAGCTGCCTCCGGGCACCGGACAACACTGCCGGAAGCAGACGGCTCCGGTCAAAGAATTGAGGCCGAGCTGCAGTTCTGCCGAACGGCCGCTATGCAGTGATCTGAGCCTTCTGCTTCCGGCAGTGTTGTCCAGTGCCCGGAGGCAGCTGGACTGGCAGATCGGTGCGGGGTCTGGTGTAGTAACGATTGTTTGCCCCCATACATTACCGATGATTGCTCCTTGTGACACGCTGTATCGTCGATTGGCGCTGGTTTTCATGGTTAGTATCGGGACGTCTAAAAGGACCTTTATTTCCTCAGTCACCACCATAACTAGGCATTGGAACCAACCCTTCCACCTTAGCGGGTAAAGATTAACCATCTAAAAGGTTCACTATATACACATAAGGGCTAAAGGTGAAAACACAGAGGTGCTCACCATATATCCAGCGTATAACTGTGTCCTCCAAATCTTATGGAGCAGGAGTTGTTCTAGATTCCTGTTTATGTCCCAGACACGTTCATACCATTTTAGACAATGAATCTACATATCGCAAACTTGTGGTGAAACCAAGCACCACATGTAAGGAATCTTTAAAAAATCTGCTAGAAGAAGGAATTGGATTAGGAGTATTAGCCAAGAAACAGGCAGAATACTTACTGATAGAATTCCCTATTGTTCCCATATCCCATGGGATGCCAAAAATCCATAACTTTGATTGGTCTTGAAACTTGGGTTATCTGTGACGTAGTTGGCTAGTACCCCTGCAAACAGACCTGCCATCAGGGTAGTACCGCTGGTACTACTGTCAGGGGCCTGGCCAAATAGTAAAATAAAGTGGGCAGCCGCCGCTCATCAAGGTTATGATCAGCGGTAATTGGTTTGTAGAAAGGAATGGGACCCATGCAGGGGCCAGAAGCAGCGGCCAGCTCTGCAACTTGGTGAGTGACAGTTTTAAAGCAGTAGATTCAGTTTAATAATTTTTTTTTTATGTTGCCCCTCTGCTCCCACCTTCCCACCTGTCTCTCTCCCCTTCCCCTTCCCAGACCCCAATCAAGCGTCATATTCACTCTGGCCCAACTCCCGCCTCGGCCACTTTCCGTTCTCTTAGCCTACTCCTCTGCCTACATCCTGGTATAATAGCTAAAGAAAATTACCTTATGAGGTTTAGAGTTAGTTAGTTAGTTAGTTATATGTCTAAATTTTTATCTAAGGTTTGCACACCATGACGGTCGGTAGTCATGTAGACCGGACGCTTCCATGATTTGAATACGCTGTGACATGGCACATTGGGTCACGGGAACGTGGTGTAAAGGATCTGCCAGACACAGCTTCTGTGTCGACATCCGTGGTTAATCAGTCTGCACCTGCTCCTAGGTCTGATAGAGTGACTCAATCTGCTACCACTAGGGCTGGTAGGCTCAGGAGTGGGAGAACCTATCACAGCCTGGCCAGTCGGTTCTAGCTCTCACCCTCCATCTATTTATACCTTCATTTCCTGCTTGTCTTTGCCTGTGATTCTTTCCTGTTTCCTGGCTCTGCTGCTTCTGCTATTATTATTATTGACCTTGCTTCATTTTGACCCTGGCTTTACTGAGTATGCTCCTGCTCTGTGTTTGGTACCTCGTACACTCCTGGTTTGACTCAGCTCGTTCACTACGCCTGCTGCTCACGGTGTTGCCTTGGGCAACTGCCCCATTTCCCTTAGCTTCTGTGTACCCTTGTCGGTTTGTCTGTCGTGCACATATTGAGCGTAGGGACCGTCGCCAAGTTGTACGCCGTCGCCTAGGACGGGCCGTGCAAGTAGGCAGATACTGAGTGGCGGGTAGATTAGGGCTCACTTGTCTATTTCCCTACCCCATCATTACATAATCACAGGCCCATATACCTTTTCTACCCTGGTCCCTTGACACAAGTATGGACCCCCTTGAGACCCTGGCTCAGCAAATGCAGGGCCTCTCCCTACAGGTCAAAGCCCTGGCTCAGAGGCCCACCTCACCTATTGAACCCCACCTCAAGTTGCTTGACCGGTTCTCAGGGGATCGGAAGACTTTTTTCTCCTTTCGGGAGAGTTGTAGGCTCTATTTCCGTCTAAGTCCCCACTCCTCAGGTTCTGAGAGCCAGCGAGTGGGTATAATTATGTCCCGGCTCCAGGACGGGCCCCAAGAATGGGCCTTCTCCTTGGCTCCTGACGCCCCTGAACTTTCCTCTGTTGATCATTTTTTTTCTGCTCTCGGGCTCATATATGACGAGACTGACAAGACTGCCTTTGCCGAGAGTCAGCTGGTGACCTTACGTCAGGGTAAGAGACCCGTTGAGGAGTACTGTTCTGACTTTAGGAAGTGGTGTGTAGCTTCTCGGTGGAATGACCCTGTCTTGAGGTGCCAGTTTAGATTGGGTCTGTCGACTCCCTGAAAGACCTGTTAGTTAGCTATCCCTCTTCAGACTCTCTAGATCAGGTTATGGCTTTAGCGGTACGTCTTGACCGACTTCTCAGGGAACGACGACTTGAATGCTTTTGTGCTTTCTCCTCTGGCTCCCCCATGATAGCACCCGAGGTTCCATTGCTTCGCTCTTCCACGGAAAACTTGGATGAACCAATGCAATTCGGGGCCTCCGTGTCTCCCCAACAACGTAGAGAGCTCCGCAGGAAGAATGGTCTCTGCTTCTACTGTGGGTATGACAAACAACTGTCCTAGGCGTAAGAATAAGCAGCCAGAAGAACTTCCGCGCCTAAGTGACCATCGGGGAGGTTACTTGGGCGCACAGGTATTTCCCGTAAATATGAAACCTAATAAGATCTTGCTTCCCTTTCAGCTCTCTTTTGAGAGTAGGTCTGCTACCGGCAGTGCCTTCGTGGATTCAGGGTCTTCTGCTAATATTATGTCTGTGGAATTTGCTATGTCTCTAGCTATGCCTTTGATTGATTTGCCTAAACCTGTCCCGGTAGTGGGTATCGACTCCACTCCACTTGCTAATGGTTATTTTACGCAGCATACCCCTGTTTTTGAACTCATTGTTGGCTCCATGCATTTGGAGCAGTGCTCTGTACTGGTGATGCAGGGATTATCGTCCGATTTGGTTTTAGGCCTTCCCTGGTTGCAGATGTATAATCCCACGTTTAACTGGAATACTGGGGATCTTACCAAATGGGGTAATGAATGCATGACGTCATGTTGTTCTGTTAATTTTATTTCTCTCCCTGAGGAGGTGAGCACTCTACCTGAGTTTATTCAGGACTTCGCTGATGTTTTTTCTAAAAAAGCCTCCGAAGTGTTACCTCCTCATAGAGAATACGATTGCACTATCGATTTGGTACCAGGAGCTAAGCTCCCTAAGGGTAGGATATTAAATCTCTCTTGTCCCGAACGTGAAGCCATGAAAGAGTATATCCAGGAATGCCTAGCCAAGGTTTACATTCGCCCCTCTACTTCTCCGGTAGGTGCTGGCTTCTTCTTCGTAGGGAAGAAGGATGGTGGTCTTAGGCCACCACCACACCATAACCACATAGTGACTGAATAATACCCCCATACTGTTACTGAATAATACCACCACACCATAACCATATAGTGACTGAATAATACCCCCATACTGTTACTGAATAATACCCCCACACCAAAACCACATAGTGACTGAATAATACCCCCATACTGATACTGAATAATACCTTCATACTGTTACTGAATACCTCCATACTGTTACTGAATAATACCCCCATACTGTTACTAAATAATACCCCCATACTGTTACTGAGTAATACCACCACAGCATAATCACATAGTGACTGAATAATACCCCCATACTGTTACTGAATAATACATCCACACCATAACCACATAGTGACTGAATAATACCCCCATACCGTTACTGAATAATACCGCCACACCATGACCACATAGTGACTGAATAATACCACTATACTGTTACTGAATAATACCACCACAGCATAATCACATAGTGACTGAATAATACCACCATACTGTTACTGAATAATACCACCACACCATAACCACATAGTGACTGAATAATACCACCATACTGTTACTGAATAATACCACCACACCATAACCCCATAGTGACTGAATAATACCCCCATACAGTTACTGAATAATACCGCCACACCATGACCACATAGTGACTGAATAATACCACTATACTGTTACTGAATAATACTGCCACAACATAACCACATAGTGACTGAATAATACCACCATACTGTTACTGAATAACACCACCACACCATAACCACATAGTGACTGAATAATACCACCATACTGTTACTGAATAATACCACCACACCATAACCACATAGTGACTGAATAATACCACCATACTGTTACTGAATAATACCACCACACCATAACCACATAGTGACTGAATAATACCACTATACTGTTACTGAATAATACCGCCACAACATAACCACATAGTGACTGAATAATACCACCATACTGTTACTGAATAACACCACCACACCATAACCACATAGTGACTGAATAATACCCCATACTGTTACTGAATAATACCTCCACACCATAACAACATAGTGACTGAATAATACCCACATACTGATACTGAATAATACCACCACACCATAACCACATAGTGACTGAATAATACCACCATACTGTTACTGAATAATACCTCCACACCATAACCACATAGTGACTGAATAATACCCTCATACTGTTACTGAATAATACTGCCACACCATGACCACATAGTGACTGAATAATACCACTATACTGTTACTGAATAATACCACCACAGCATAACCACATAGTGACTGAATAATACCCCCGTACTGATACTGAATAATACCACCACACCATAACCACATAGTGACTGAATAATACCACCATACTGTTACTGAATAATACCACCAAACAATAACCACATAGTGACTGAATAATACCACCATACTGTTACTGAATAATACCACCACACCATAACCACATAGTGACTGAATAATACCACCATACTGTTACTGAATAATACCACCACACCATAACCACATAGTGACTGAATAATACCCCCATACTGTTACTGAATAATACCACCACACCATAACCACATAGTGACTGAATAATACCCCCATACAGTTACTGAATAACACCTCCACACCATAACCACATAGTGACTGAATAATACCCCCATACTGTTACTGAATAATACCTCCACACCATAACAACATAGTGACTGAATAATACCCCCATACTGATACTGAATAATACCACCACACCATAGCCACATAGTGACTGAATAATACCACCATACTGTTACTGAACAATACCTCCTCACCATAACCACATAGTGACTGAATAATACCCTCATACTGTTACTGAATAATACCGTCACACCATAACCACATAGTGACTGCATAATACCACCATACTGTTACTGAACAATACCTCCACACCATAACCACATAGTGACTGAATAATACCCTCATACTGTTACTGAATAATACCGCCACACCATAACCACATAGTGACTGAATAATACCCCCATACTGTTACTGAATAATACCACCACACCATAACCACATAGTGACTGAATAATACCCCCATACTGTTACTGAATAATACCACCACACCATAACCACATAGTGACTGAATAATACCCCCATACGGTTACTGAATAATACCGTCACACCATAACCACATAGTGACAGAATAATACCCCCATACTGTTACTGAATAATACCACCACACCATAACCACATAGTGACTGAATAATACCCCCATACAGTTACTGAATAATACCACCACACCATAACCACATAGTGACTGAATAATACCCCCATACTGTTACTGAATAATACCACCACACCATAACCACATAGTGACTGAATAATACCACTATACTGTTACTGAATAACACCGCCACACCATAACCACATAGTGACTGAATAATACCCCCATACTGATACTGAATAATACATCCATACTGTTACTGAATACCTCCATACTGTTACTGAATAATACCACCACACCATAACCACATAGTGACTGAATAATACCCCCATACAGTTACTGAATAATACCACCACACCATAACCACATAGTGACTGAATAATACCCCCATACTGTTACTGAATAATACCACCACACCATAACCACATAGTGACTGAATAATACCCCCATACGGTTACTGAATAATACCGTCACACCATAACCACATAGTGACTGAATAATACCCCCATACTGTTACTGAATAATACCACCACACCATAACCACATAGTGACTGAATAATACCCCCATACTGTTACTGAATAATACCACCACACCATAACCACATAGTGACTGAATAATACCCCCATACTGTTACTGAATAATACCACCACACCATAACCACATAGTGACTGAATAATACCCCCATACTGATACTGAATAATACCTCCATACTGTTACTGAATACCTCCATACTGTTACTGAATAATACCACCACACCATAACCACATAGTGACTGAATAATACCCCCATACTGATACTGAATAATACCACCACACCATAACCACATAGTGACTGAATAATACCCCCATACTGTTACTGAATAATACCCCCACACCATAACCACATAGTGACTGAATAATACCCCCATACTGTTACTGAATAATACCACCACACCATAACCAGATAGTGACTGAATAATACCCCCATACTGATACTGAATAATACCTCCACACCATAACCACAGTGACTGAATAATACCCCCATACTGTTACTGAATAACACCGCCACACCATAACCACATAGTGACTGAATAATACCCCCATACTGTTACTGAATAACACCGCCACACCATAACCACAGAGTGACTGAATAATACCCCCATACTGATACTGAATAATACCACCACACCATAACCACAGTGACTGAATAATACCCCCATACTGTTACTGACTAATACCCCCACACCATAACCACATAGTGACTGAATAATATCACCATACTGTTACTGAATAATACCACCACACCATAACCACATAGTGACTGAATAATACCCTCATACTGTTACTGAATAACACCACCACACCATAACCACATAGTGACTGAATAATACCCCCATACAGTTACTGAATAACACCGCCACACCATAACCACATAGTGACTGAATAATACCCCATACTGTTACTGAATAATACCTCCACACCATAACAACATAGTGACTGAATAATACCCCCATACTGATACTGAATAATACCGCCACACCATAACCACATAGTGACTGAATAATACCCCCATACAGTTACTGAATAATACCGCCACACCATGACCACATAGTGACTGAATAATACCACTATACTGTTACTGAATAATACCACCACAGCATAACCACATAGTGACTGAATAATACCACCATACTGTTACTGAATAATACCACCAAACAATAACCACATAGTGACTGAATAATACCACCATACTGTTACTGAATAATACCACCACACCATAACCACATAGTGACTGAATAATACCACCATACTGTTACTGAATAATACCACCACACCATAACCACATAGTGACTGAATAATACCCCCATACTGTTACTGAATAATACCACCACACCATAACCACATAGTGACTGAATAATACCCCCATACAGTTACTGAATAATACCGCCACACCATGACCACATAGTGACTGAATAATACCACTATACTGTTACTGAATAATACTGCCACAACATAACCACATAGTGACTGAATAATACCACCATACTGTTACTGAATAACACCACCACACCATAACCACATAGTGACTGAATAATACCCCCATACAGTTACTGAATAACACCTCCACACCATAACCACATAGTGACTGAATAATACCCCCATACTGTTACTGAATAATACCTCCACACCATAACAACATAGTGACTGAATAATACCCCCATACTGATACTGAATAATACCACCACACCATAACCACATAGTGACTGAATAATACCACCATACTGTTACTGAACAATACCTCCTCACCATAACCACATAGTGACTGAATAATACCCTCATACTGTTACTGAATAATACCGTCACACCATAACCACATAGTGACTGCATAATACCACCATACTGTTACTGAACAATACCTCCACACCATAACCACATAGTGACTGAATAATACCCTCATACTGTTACTGAATAATACCGCCACACCATAACCACATAGTGACTGAATAATACCCCCATACTGTTACTGAATAATACCACCACACCATAACCACATAGTGACTGAATAATACCCCCATACTGTTACTGAATAATACCACCACACCATAACCACATAGTGACTGAATAATACCCCCATACGGTTACTGAATAATACCGTCACACCATAACCACATAGTGACAGAATAATACCCCCATACTGTTACTGAATAATACCACCACACCATAACCACATAGTGACTGAATAATACCCCCATACAGTTACTGAATAATACCACCACACCATAACCACATATTGACTGAATAATACCCCCATACTGTTACTGAATAATACCACCACACCATAACCACATAGTGACTGAATAATACCACTATACTGTTACTGAATAACACCGCCACACCATAACCACATAGTGACTGAATAATACCCCCATACTGATACTGAATAATACCTCCATACTGTTACTGAATACCTCCATACTGTTACTGAATAATACCACCACACCATAACCACATAGTGACTGAATAATACCCCCATACAGTTACTGAATAATACCACCACACCATAACCACATAGTGACTGAATAATACCCCCATACTGTTACTGAATAATACCACCACACCATAACCACATAGTGACTGAATAATACCCCCATACGGTTACTGAATAATACCGTCACACCATAACCACATAGTGACTGAATAATACCCCCATACTGTTACTGAATAATACCTCCACACCATAACCACATAGTGACTGAATAATACCCCCATACTGTTACTGAATAATACCACCACACCATAACCACATAGTGACTGAATAATACCCCCATACTGTTACTGAATAATACCACCACACCATAACCACATAGTGACTGAATAATACCCCCATACTGATACTGAATAATACCTCCATACTGTTACTGAATACCTCCATACTGTTACTGAATAATACCACCACACCATAACCACATAGTGACTGAATAATACCCCCATACTGATACTGAATAATACCACCACACCATAACCACATAGTGACTGAATAATACCCCCATACTGTTACTGAATAATACCCCCACACCATAACCACATAGTGACTGAATAATACCCCCATACTGTTACTGAATAATACCACCACACCATAACCAGATAGTGACTGAATAATACCCCCATACTGATACTGAATAATACCTCCACACCATAACCACATAGTGACTGAATAATACCCCCATACTGTTACTGAATAACACCGCCACACCATAACCACATAGTGACTGAATAATACCCCCATACTGTTACTGAATAACACCGCCACACCATAACCACAGAGTGACTGAATAATACCCCCATACTGATACTGAATAATACCACCACACCATAACCACAGTGACTGAATAATACCCCCATACTGTTACTGACTAATACCCCCACACCATAACCACATAGTGACTGAATAATACCCCCATACTGTTACTGAATAATACTGCCACAACATAACCACATAGTGACTGAATAATACCCCCATACTGTTACTGAATAATACCACCACACCATAACCACATAGTGACTGAATAATACCCCCATACTGTTACTGAATAATACCGCCACACCATAACCACATAGTGACTGAATAATACCCCCATACTGATACTGAATAATACCTCCATACTGTTACTGAATAATACCCCCATACTGTTACTGAATAATACCCCCATACTGTTACTGAATAATACCCCATACTGTTACTGAATAATACCTCCATACTGTGACTGAATAATACCTCCATACTGTTACTGAATAATACCTTTATACTGTTACTGAATAATACCCCCATACGGTTACTGAATAATACCTCCATACTGTTACTGAATAATACCTTTATACTGTTACTGAATAATACCCCCATACTGTTACTGAATACCCCCATACTGTTACTGAATAATACCCCCATACTGATACTGAATAATACCTCCATACTCTTACTGAATAATACCTCCATACTGTTACTGAATAATACCCCCATACTAATACTGAATAATACCCCCATACTGTTACTGAATAATACCCCCATACTGTTACTGAATAATACCCCATACTGTTACTGAATAATACCCTCATACTGTTACTGAATAATACCTCCATACTGTTACTGAATAATACCCCCATACTGTTACTGAATAATACCCCCATACTGTTACTGAATAATACCGCCACACCATAACCACATAGTGACTGAATAATACCCCCATACTGATTCTGAATAATACCTCCACACCATAACCACATAGTGACTGAATAATACCCCCATACTGTTACTGAATAATACCCCCACACCATAACCACATAGTGACTGAATAATACCCCCATACTGTTACTGAATAATACCACCACACCATAACCACATAGTGACTGAATAATACCCCCATACTGTTACTGAATAATACCACCACACCATAACCACATAGTGACTGAATAATACCCCCATACTGATACTGAATAATACCACCACACCATAACCACTTAGTGACTGAATAATACCTCCACACTGTTACTGAATAATACCGCCACACCATAACCACATAGTGACTGAATAATACCCCCGTACTGATACTGAATAATACCACCACACCATAACCACATAGTGACTGAATAATACCCCCATACTGTTACTGAATAATACCTCCACACTGTTACTGAATAATACCTCCACACCATAACCACATAGTGACTGAATAATACCCCCGTACTGATACTGAATAATACCCCCACACCATAACCACATAGTGACTGAATAATACTCCCATACTGTTACTGAATAATACCAACACACCATAACCACATAGTGACTGAATAATACCCCCATGTACTGTATATATATATATATATATATATATATATATATATATTGAATGCTGCCATATATTGTACATATAGAGTCCAACATATGCTGCAAGTATAATTAATCAAATCACTTTATACTCTGTACATTATGTAGCGGTGTTATAGGTGTGTACACATATAATACCACTACATATCGTTTGTATAAAAAATACTGCTATAACCGTAGACATATAGTACCATTATATTCACTGCACACCTATTATACTGCTATATTCTACACTCACATATAATACCGCTATATACTGCATACACCTGTAATCAGGGGCATAGCTAAAAGCTCATGGGCCCCGATGCAAAAGTTCTTATTGGGTCCCCCCCCACCCGCAAACTTCTCATGGCCGACACTCTGCAGCTTTCAGCTGCATCGCTGGGTCTCCTAAGTGACCCGACAATGCGCACTAGCAGCCGGGGGCGTCACTAAGGACTTAAAATGTCAGGGGAAATAGCCCCAATATATATGTGTCCACCCAAAAAATGTGTGTGTGTGTGTGTATAGGAGACAGCAAATCTATAGAACTACGACCCTATAAACTATGGATAGGATACATTGGCTCAGAAGACAGTATCACACATGATAGGATTAGATACAGAGGCTCAGCAGACAGTATCACACATGATAGGATTAGATACAGTGGCTCGGAATGCAGTATCACACATGATAGGATTAGATATAGGGCCCAGCAGACAGTATCACACATGATGGGATTAGATACAGTAGCTGAGCAGACAGTATCACACATGATAGGATTATATACACAGCTCAGCAGACAGTATCACACATGATAGGATTAGATACAGTGGCTCGGCAGACAGTATCACACATAATGGGATTAGATACAGTGGCTCAGCAGACAGTATCACACATGATAGGATTAGATACAGTGGCTCAGCAGACAGTATCACACATGATAGGATTAGATACAGTGGCTCAGCAGACAGTATCACACATAATGGGATTAGATACAGTGGCTCAGCAGACAGTATCACACATGATAGGATTAGATACAGTGGCTCAGCAGACAGTATCACACATGATAGGATTAGATACACAGCTCAGCAGACAGTATCACACATGATAGGATTAGATACAGGGCTCAGCAGACAGTACCACACATGATAGGATTAGATACAGTGGCCCAGCAGACAGTATCACACATGATAGGATTAGATACAGGGCTCAGCAGACAGTATCACACATGATAGGATTAGATACAGGGCTCAGCAGACAGTACCACACATGATAGGATTAGATACAGTGGCCCAGCAGACAGTATCACACATGATAGGATTAGATACAATGGCTCAGCAGACAGTATCACACATGATAGGATTAGAGATAGGGCCCAGCAGAGAGTATCACACTTGATGGGATTAAATATAAGGCCCAGCAGAGTTTCACACATAATAGGATTAGATACACAGCTCAGCAGACATTATTACACATGATAGGATTAGATACAAAGGCTCAGCTGACAGTATCACACATGATAGGTTTAGATACAGTGGCTCAGCAGACAGTATCACACATGATAGGATTAGATATAAGGCCCAGCAGAGTTTCACACATGATAGGATTAGATATAAGGCCCAGCAGAGTTTCACACATGATAGGATTAGATACACAGCTCAGCAGACAGTATCACACATGATGGGATTAGATACAGTAGCTGAGCAGACAGTATCACACATGATAGGATTAGATACACAGCTCAGCAGACAGTATCACACATGATAGGATTAGATACAGTGGCTCAGCAGACAGTATCACACATAATGGGATTAGATACAGCGGCTCAGCAGACAGTATCACACATGATTGGATTAGATATAGGGCCCAGCAGACAGTATCACACATGATAGGATTAGATACAGCAGCTCAGCAGACAGTATCACACATGATAGAATTAGATACAGCGGCTCAGCAGACAGTATCACACATGATAGGATTAGATACACCGCTCAGCAGACAGTATCACACATGATAGGATTAGATACACAGCTCAGCAGACAGTATCACACATGATAGGATTAGATACAGGGCTCAGCAGACAGTATCACACATGATAAGATTAGATACAGTGGCTCAGCAGACAGTATCACACATGATAGGATTAGATACAGTAGCTCAGCAGACAGTATCACACATGATAGGATTAGATACAGTGGCTCGGAAGGCAGTATCACACATGATAGGATTAGATACACAGCCCAGTAGACAGTATCACACATGATAGGATTAGATACACAGCCCAGTAGACAGTATCACACATGATAGGATTAGATACACAGCCCAGTAGACAGTATCACACATGATAGGATTAGATACACAGCTCAGCAGACAGTATCACACATGATAGAATTAGATACAGCGGCTCAGCAGGCAGTATCACACATGATAGGATTAGATACACAGCCCAGTAGACAGTATCACACATGATAGGATTAGATACACAGCTCAGCAGACAGTATCACACATGATAGAATTAGATACAGCGGCTCAGCAGACAGTATCACACATGATAGGATAAGGGTATGTGCACACGGTAGCAGGCTTTTACGTCTGAAATGACAGACTGTTTTCAAGGAGAAAACAGCTGCCTCGTTTCAGCCATAATTGCTCCTCCTCGCATTTTGCGAGGCTTCTCTGACAGCCGTAAATTTTGAGCTGTGCTTCATTAACTTCAATGAAGAACGGCTCAAATTACGTCTGAAAGAAGTGTCCTGCATATAATGTATATAAGTGTCCTGCATATAATGTATAGAAGTGTCCTGCATATAATGTATATAAGTGTCCTGCACTTCTTTTGACGAGGCTGTATTTTTACGTGTCGTCGTTTGACAGCTGTCAAACGATGACGCGTAAATGACAGGTTGCCTGCACAGTACGTCGGCAAACCCATACAAATGAATGGGCAGATGTTTGCCGACGTATTGTAGCCCTATTTTCAGACGTAAAACGAGGCATAATACGCCTCGTTTACATCTGAAAATAGGTCGTGTGAACCCAGCCTTAGGCTGGGTTCACACGACCATGTTACGTCCGTAATGTACGGAACGTATTTCGGCAGGAAGACCCGGACCGAACACAGTGCAGGGAGCCGGGCTCCTAGCATCATAGTTATGTACGATGCTAGGAGTCCCTGCCTCTGCGTGGAACTACTGTCCCGTACTGTAATCATGTTTTCAGTACGAGATAGTTGTCCGGCAGCGAGGCAGGGACTCCTAGCATCGTACATCACTACATCCCCACCCCACATCATTCTTTCCAATTATTTTGTATATTTTTTTTTTTAAATGACATGGGGTCCCCCCCATTTTTCATAACCAGCTAGATACAATAAAGCAGCAGCAACCTAGCATTACCAGGGTAATAAGGCCACTGTATAAGGCCTTCCCCAGCCTGTGGCCGCCCCATTGCCCGACCATCACTACAGATGGTCAAGTACTGGATCGTATCCGGATCTTCCCAGCACCCCTGGTGGCGGTGGGTACCGGGGTAATAAAGGGGGTTAGTGTTAGCCTCTAACACTAAGCCCCGCCTTAGCAATGGACGCATTCATTCAGCCGGCGGCCATTACGAAGGCGGTAGTAATAAAGTTTAAAAAAAAAAACAAAGACATAGAAAAAATATTTTATTGAAATAAAAATAAATCACACAACCATCATTAACCTTTTTTTTGATAATAAAAAAAGCCGTCATCGAAGTAGTCCTGGAATCTAAAATCTTGTGTAAGAAAACACACAAAAAATGATTAGTAACACATGTGTTAGGCTTAGATACAGGGCCCATGTGTGATACTGTCTGTGGGACCCTGTATCTAAGCCTACCACAAGGTAGGCTTAGATACAGGGTCAGGCAGACAGTAATCTTATACAGTAATACAGGGCCCATCAGACAGGATCACACATGGGCCATGTATCTAAGCCTACAATGTGATTGGTTTAGATACAGAGCCCAGCAGACAGCATCACACAATCTGTGATCCTGTCTCATGGGCCCTCTAAGCCTGCTACATCGTAGGCTTAAAGGACTTGTCCAGTCCCTAAGCATTGATGGCCATCAATAGCTGATGTGTCAGGGTTTGTCTCCTGGGACCCGCCAATCAGCTGTTTTGAAGGGGCCGCAGCACTCGTACGAGAGCTGCTTCCCCTTCATTTCCCTTACTAGCTCACACTGTGAATCGCCGACACAGATTCACTGTGTGACCTGAATCAAGTGACCGTAATGAAGGGGAAGCAGCTCTCGTACGAACACTGCGGCCCCTTCAAAACAGTTGATTGGCGGATCCCGGGTGTCGGACCCCGCCAATCAGCTTCAGCAGACAGGGATATTAATCTTACCCTCCTCTTCAGCCGCGGCGGAAGCTCTGTCATAACTCTATCCAGGATCACGATGTTGTGCGCGGCGCATAGCGCTGTGACGTCAGGACCTCCACTGCGCTCCGGAACCAAGAGGGTAAGTACTGTCAGTTATTATAGTAACAGGGGCCCGCGGCCCGAGTTACTATAGTAACTTTTTATTGATGTGGTGCGGGGGGCTGCGGGCCCCCCTGGCTTCAGGGCCCGGTCGTAATTGCGACCCCTATAGCTACGCCACTGCCTATAATGTTGCAACATACACTACGCACAATACTGCTACACAGTCTACACACACAATACCAGTATATACACTATATACTCTACACATCAGTTTTCCCACTATTTACACAAAAGCACAGCAAAAACTGTTTCAAAATTATTGCTGCAAAACTACAATGTGTGAATGTCCTTACAGTATCATATGGACACAAGAATCATATATATCCAAATACACCCAGATTATATATATATATATATATATATATATATATATATATATATACACACACACACACACACACACACACACACACACTCATTTACACACTCATACACACACTTACCTTCTATGTAGGATCTCTAATGCAGACAGTCTCATATATAGACGAGAATCATATATATATATATATATATATATATATATATATATACACACACACACACACACACACAAACATTTACACACTCATACACACACTCTTGAAGCAGCAGGGGCTTTACAACATGCCCCATCCCAGGACAGCAGATATAACAGGCTGCAGAAGTAGCTGGTCTGTTAGAAGAATAGGGGGACACAGCACACGAGAGGAGGGGGGCAGAGGAGAGGGAAGCAAGGGGACACAGGAGAGTGACACAGGAGAGGAGGAGGGCACAGGAGAGGGAAGCAAGGGGACACAGGGGAGGACTAGACACGGAGCTTCCTCTCTGCAGACGCTGAGGCTGTGAACTCTCCCCTCCCCCTCTTCTCTGCCCCGACTGCTTCAGACGAAAGGGAGAGAGAGGGAGAGGACGTAGCTTGTATTCACAGAAGTCCATCGCTCACCTCATGCATCTCGTAACTTGCTTGAGGAGAGGATAGCTCGTCCTGCAGACCTGCTCCTCTCTGGTGGTGCGTGCTGCATACAGCGTCAGAGAGGAGCAGGAGTGTTCTCACAGACAGCCACGTCTGCTAAGTTAAATAATCCCCTTCCCCCGGTCCAGTCCGTCTTTGGCTCAAAATGCCGCCCCCCACTTTTAGCTAGGCTGCGCCGCCTGAGGCTGTCGGCTCACCTTGCCTCATGGTAGGTGCGGCACTGTGTGTAATGCTCCCGCGGTCTTCCAGAATTTCATAAATGAGATTTTAAGAGACTACCTGGGGTATTTCTTGTAGTGTACCTTGATGACATACTTGTGTTTTCCAAGGACTGTTCCTCCCACATTGAGCATGTCAGGAAGGTGCTCCAGGCCCTTCGGGAAAACAAACTCTTTGCTAAAACCGAAAAATGTGTGTTTGGGGTGCAGGAGATACCATTTTTGGGTCAAATCCTCACTCCTAATGAATTCTGCATGGACCCTGCCAAGGTTCAGGCTGTGGCTGAATGGGTCCAACCTGCCTCCCTGAAGGCGTTACAGTGCTTCCTGGGGTTTGCTAATTATTACAGGATATTTATTGCTAACTTCTCGGTCATCGCTAAGCCTCTTACGGATCTTACTCGCAAAGGTGCTGATCTCCTCCACTGGCCTCCGGAGGCCGTCCAGGTTTTTGAGGTCCTTAAGAAGAGCTTTATGTCGGCCCCAGTGCTGATTCAGCCTAACCAAATAGAGCCATTCATCGTGGAAGTTGACGCCTCCGAGGTGGGAGTGGGTGCTGTCTTGTCCCAGGGTACCAGGTCCCTCACCCATCTCTGTCCCTGTGCCTACTTCTCCAGGAAGTTCTCGCGCACTGAGCGTAAGTATGACATTGGCAACCGCAAACTCTTAGCCATTAAATGGGCAATTGAAGAGTGGCGCCACTTCCTGGAGGGGGCTAGGCACCAGGTAACGGTCCTTACTGACCACAAGAAGCTGGTTTTCCTAGAATCTGCCCGGAGGCTAAACCCGACACAAGCTCGATGGGGGTTGTTTTTTACTAGATTCAACTTTTTGGTCACCTATAGGGCTGGGTCTAAAAATATTAAAGATGATGCTTTGTCGCGTAGCTTCATGGCCAGCCCTCCTTCGGAGGAAGATCCTGCTTGTGTTTTGCCCCCAGGTATAATCATTTCCTCTGTTGATTCTGACTTAGTCTCCGAAATTGCGGCTGATCAAGGTTCAGCTCCCGGGAACCTTCCTGAGAACAAGCTGTTTGTTCCCCTGCAATTCCGGCTAAGGGTACTCAGGGAAAATCATGACTCTGCACTATCTGGGCATCCAGGCATCCTGGGTACCAAGCACCTCATTGCTAGAAACTATTGGTGGCCTGGGTTGCCTAAAGACGTTAAGGCATACGTCGCCGCTTGTGAGGTTTGTGCTAGGTCCAAGACTCCCAGGTCCCGACCAGCGGGCTTACTATGCTCTTTGCCCATTCCCCAGAGACCTTGGACCCATATCTCCATGGATTTTATCACCGATCTGCCTCCATCTCAAGGCAAGTCGGTGGTGTGGGTTGTAGTAGACCGCTTCAGTAAGATGTGCCACTTGGTGCCCCTCAAGAAACTACCCAATGCTAAGACGTTAGCTACCTTGTTTGTCAAACACATCCTGCGTCTCCATGGGGTTCCTGTCAATATTCTTTCTGACAGAGGGGTCCAATTTGTTTCATTGTTTTGGAGAGCTTTCTGTAAAAAGTTGGAGATTGATCTGTCCTTCTCCTCGGCCTTCCATCCTGAAACGAATGGCTAGAGATGAGTGAACTTATGAAAAGTTCGGTTCGGCTAGTTCGCCGAATTTCACAAAAAAGCTCGATTCGGACCGAACTAGTTCGGACCGAACCTGTAATTTCTGTGCGCCGAGCATGGTACTGTCCAGGGTGCTGATAGAGTTAATGGGCTGCACTAACTCTTTCAGCAACCTTGACAGTACATGCTCGGCGCGCGGAAAATACAATTTTAATGTAATAAAAAAAAATAAAAAATACGTTCATACTTACATTCCTCCTGTCCGGCCTCCAGCGATGACGTTTCATCCATGTCACCGCTGCAGCCAATCACAGGCTGTAGTGGCAGTCACGCACGTCAGGATGACGTCAGAAGGCCGGCCTCCAGGGATGACGCTTCATCCCACGTGACCGCCTCTGCAGCCAATCACAGGCTTCAGCGGCCTCTGCAGCCAATCACAGGCTGCACCGGCCTCTGCAGCCAATCACACGCTCCTCTCCTGAAATACTCTGCGCTGCACTGCCTTAAACTCTGTGGACAGTTCAGGATCCTGTTTCTTTTAAATGCTGCTGGGGAAATAGTATTTTTGGGAGGATCATCATCTTAACCGCAGAGATTCTCCCTACCCATGATGCCTCATACTTCATGTACTTGGATAAGTCTGCATCTATCGCAGATACCAATGGTATATAATTATATTTATATAAAAGAGAGGTGGGGTAGGTAAGTTGTATTCCTAAGTATGAGAAAGAGTGCTAAACTCAAACAAACGGAAATTTCTTCCGGAGAGAGTCCAAAAGAATACAAAGAAATATTCATACTCAAAACCATAGACTTGGTCACATTAAGCTTATAATACGAAACTGCACTAAAAGCCTCCAATATCTTAGTGACCTCTAATAGAGATGTCTCAGGGTCAGATATAGCAATGAGCACATCATCCGCAAATAAGCCAATTTTATGAGATATATCCGCCACCGTTATCCCACTAATAGCAACAGATGACCTAATGGAAGTAGCCAACGGCTCCATCACCAAGGTAAAGATGAGTGGAGATAAAGGACACCCTTGTCCAGTCCCATTGGTTATGTTAAAAAATTTTGATGTACATCCAGAGGTAAATACCAATGCAGAGGGAGAAGAATATAGGGCCATTATACTATGATGCGCCGTACCATGAATTCCAAATGCCTCCAGAAGTAACCGCAAATATCCCCAATGGACCCGATCGAAGGCCTTCTCCGCGTCCAAGGAAAGAAGCAGAGAAGGCGTCCGATCTCGCTCCACCAGGCCCAACAAGTCCACAAAACGCCTTGTGCTATCAGATGAGAGCCTCCCCTTTACAAATCCCACCTGATCCTGATGTATCAAATCAGGCAAAATGCCGGCTAGGCGTTCCGCAATTATTTTAGCAAACAATTTTAAGTCTGTATTCAGCAATGATATAGGTCTGAAGTTACCCGGTTTGTCCGGAGTTTTCCCCGGTTTAGGTAAAACAACTACTGTAGCTTTGAACATTTCCACAGGGAAATTACCACCTTGCTGTACATCAATAAACAGATTCAATAAATGGGGTAGGAGAAGAGAACCACATTTTTAGTAGTAGTCTACCGTGAGACCATCGGGGCCAGGAGCCTTATGAGGTTTCAAGGACTTTATAGCCTGGAGGATTTCAGTTTCAGATATACTAGCAGAGAGCATCTCCAACTGATGAGAGGTGACTGAAGGCAAATTCATGTCCTGTAGAAAGGAAGAAATCATGGACACAGAAGGCTGTGGGGTATCTAAATGATCCTTGAGATGATCTAGATCTGCATAGTAATCTGCCAGTACATTTGCTACGCCTTGAGGATCAAATACCTTTTCATTCTTACTATTATAAAGGAAAGGAATCCTAGATTGAGCCGATCTCTGAGATGTGAAGCTAATAAGGCGCTGGTTTTATTGTTATATCCATAATAACGCGCCTTCCCCTTTCTCAGGGACTGCTCATATTTATAAAGGTCAAGTTGGTGGAGTTGATTCTGTAAATTCTTGAGCAAAGCAGCCCTGTGTGGACAGTAAGGCGGGATTCACACGACCGGGTCGTTCCCGAGCCCGAGTGTCGGCCGGTTAAATCGTCCATTTTGCCCGGCCGGTTTGCATTCAGTTTTGCATCCGTGCCGGGCCGGGCAGATCCGGACAGTGACATCAGTGGCAACTCCTGAAGGGGAATCCCCATGTGTTCGGGGATTCCGCTTCAGGAGTTTCCCCTGATGTCACTGCCCAGATATGGACAGAGACATCAAGCGTAGTAGCAGCTGCAGCTGCTAGCGGCGCCATCGAAGGTGTCGCCGGGCCAGGGTGCTTTTCAAGCAGGGGAAGGGAGCCAGTGCAGCGCTCCCTTCCACCTGCTGTACACCCCGGCCCTGCCACACAGTGTACAGCGATGCCATTCGTCAGAATGGCATCAACTCCTCCTCTTCACATGCACTCTGCGCTGTGAGGAGGAGGAGATAGAGCGCAGGCTCCGGAAAACCCGGCCATCACTCGGGACACATCCCGGTGATGGCCGTGTATTACCCGGCCCCATAGACTTCTATGGGAGCCGGGCGGCCGGGTACCCGGGCGAAGATAGAGCATGTCCTATTTTTTGACGGCCGGTTTTTCCGGCCGTCAAAAAATCGGTTGTGTGAATAGCCCCATTAGGGGTCTATTATTCCTAATGCAGCCGGGTTCCGGCCGATTTATGAACGGCCGGCACCCGGCCGGGAAACCCTGCCGTATGAATGAGGCCTAAGACAGCTTGTTGGAAGCACTTAATTGAGTGATGTTGGATGACAACTGAAGTCTCAATTCATTTTTCTGTCTTTTATCTCTAGCTGCAATACTGATAAATTGACCTCGCATATAAGCTTTGTGTGTGCACCAAAGCGTAGCCGAGGACACGTCGGCAGTATCATTGAGCAAAAAAAATTCTTGCAATAAATCAGCGGATTTGTTAGCAAATTGAGGGGCAGATAGAAAATAATTGTTAAGTCGCCATTGATTCGCAGGAGGAGTACTATATGTTTCTGCAATGGATAAATAAATGGGCGCATGATCGGACCAAATCGATATTACCTATTTTTGTAGATATTATTCTACGAAACAAAAAAGCATCTGCAAAAAACATATCTATCCGTGAATATGTCTTATGTGGATGAGAGAAAAAGGTGTCATCTCTCTCTGAGGGACGCTGGAGCCGCCACACATCTAATAGCATTTCTTTTTGAGTAATATTGTACAAGTCGGACGGTTTATCTGACCCTGAAGGAGCTGAGGAGTCTAGTGCGGGCCACGTTGTTTTATTAAAGTCTCCCATAAGTAACACCGAACCCGACCGATGCTTATTGAGAAGTTTAAACAGTGATTGAAAAAAACGTAACTGTTTTTGGTTGGGCGCATAAATTGCGACCAGAGTGTAGGTAATATTATTAATGTCACATATCAATATCACAAAACGTCCATATGGATCTATATGGGACTCCCTAAGTATACAAGCCACAGAGTTTCTAATCGCAATTGCGACTCCCCTTTTTTGTGATAAGCCGGGGAGGCATATATAGTCACAAATTGCTTATGGTACAACCTACTTACATCTACCGGATTTAACTGGGTTTCCTGCAAACAGACGATATCCGCATGGGACTGTTTTGCCTCTTTCCATACCATAGAACGTTTAAACGGACTATTAAGTCCTTTAGGCTATGTTCACACGGGGTATTTTGCAGGAGGAATATCTGCCTCAAAATTCTGTTTGGAAGTTTGAGGCAGATATTCCTCTCCATGCACGCCGATTTTCGCGGCGATTTTCGTGCCGTTTTTCGCCCGCGGCCATTGAGCGCCACGGGCATAAAACAGCGCAAAATACGCTTTCTCTGCCTCCCATTGAAGTCAATGGGAGGTCAGAGGCGGAAGCGCCCGAAGATAGGGCATGTTGCTTCTTTTTCCCGCGAGGCAGTTTTACTGCTCGCGGGAAAAAGACGCCGACGCCTCCCATTGAAATCAATGGGAGGCGTTTTCGGGCATTTTCTGCCGAGTTTTGCGACGCAGTTTCCGCGTTAAAAAACTCAGCAAAATACTCCGTGTGAACATAGCCTTAGTGTTAAGCGAAACGACCTGTAGCACCATTTTAAGACATGAAATGCATCCGCTAAACGACAATTACCTGAGACCCACTGACTTACTACATGTCTGAGATAGAGATTTCCAGAGCAGCTTTGACCTGCCCTGTATAGACCGGAGTTAACAAAAACAGACATACAACAATGAAACAGTATCCTGAGAGGGAGGACATCAAACCCTAAGGTGAGACGTAGAGGGGGGAAGGTGAAACACATCAATTGCAGTGTATCACCCGTGAAACATACCATGGCATGCAGGGCCGCCATCAGGAATTTCAGGGCCCCCTACAGCTACATTTTCTGGGCCCCCCTACCGTGGCACCGCCTGTTAACGGTACTCCGTCCAGTACTATATCATGGTAACCAGGGCCGCCATCAGGGGGGGTATTATGGGTACTGATGTGAGAGGCCCGGCCAAACCTAATTGAAAGGGGGGCCCGGCAAACTGCCGCGACTTGCCTTTGGTAGAAAAAAAACAGGCCCCTGCAATGGGGCCCGTTTTTTTCACCAAAAGAATGTCATGAGCTGCGGGCCCCCCTTTCAATTAGGTTTGGCCGGGCCTCTCACATCAGTACCCCTAATACCCCCCTGATGGCGGCCCTGGGTAGCATGGGGGCCGTCAAACACCGCCGCCCGTGCGACCGATCACGCGCACCCGCAAACTCCCGCGCATGCGCACCGGCGACCGCCTGGAACCGCGCACCGAATTTTGAGGCAGATTTTGACCTGCCCACACTATCTTGCCGCGTTTTTTGCCTGCGGCGATTGAGGACAGCAGACAGAAAACGCAGCGAAAAATGCATTTTCTGCCTCCCATTGATTTCGATGGGAGGTCAGAGGCAGAACCGCGGCAAGAAAGGACGTGCTGCTTTTTCTTTTTTCCGCGACTGGCTCCCATTGATTTCAGATTAAATCAATGGGAGGCGGTTTTGGAAGTTTTTTGGTGCTGATTCTGACGCAGTGTCCGAGTCAATATCAAGGCCCAAAAACTCTGAACTGGGCCTTATTGTTAGGGCTTATTCAGACGAACGTGTAATACGTCCGTGAAACGTGTGTGATTTTCACGCGCCTCGCACGGACCTATGTTACTCTATGGTGCCGTGCAGACTGTCAGTGATTTTCACGCAGCTCGAGTCCGCTGCGTAAAACTCACGACATGTCTGATATTTGTGCATTGTTCGCGCATCACGCACCCATTGAAGTCAATGGGTGCGTGAAAATCACGCCCAGCGCTTCTGCAGCCGTATAAACTATGAATGAAAACAGAAAAGCACCACGTGCTACAAACATACAAACAGAGTGTCATAATGATGGCGGCTGCGCGAAAATCACGCAGCCGCGCATCATACGCTGCTGACACACGGAGCTGTTATGGACCTTTTGCAAGCGCAAAACGCCACGTTTTTGCGCGCGCAAAAAGCACACGCTTGTGTAAATCCGGCCTTAGGGTAGGAACACACTAGGCATGAACGCTGCGGATTTTATGCAACACATTTTATTGTGTAAAATCTGCAGCGTATTAGTCGCAGCAGAGTGGATGAGATTTGAACAAATCTCATCCACACGCTGCAAAAATAATGGACCTGCAGTGTGGCTTTTTGGCTTTTTAAGTCGCATGTCAATGTATTCTGTGGAATCGCTGCTCCTCTGTTGCAGAAATGCTGCGGTTCTGCCGCAAAAATCACAAATGAGAAAAAAAGACTTACCCCGGCCGTAGTCCTGGTGACGCGATCCTCTATTCTTAGCGTAGCCCCGCCTCCTGTCATGACGTTTCATCCCATGTGACTGCTGCAGCGGTCACATGGTCTACAGCGTCATTCCAGGAGGCGGGGCTACGTTCAGAAGAGAGAGATGCGTCACTTAAACTACGGCCGGGGTAAGTCTAAACTTTTTTTCCCTGCAGGATTCCCGCAGCGGACACGCCTCACCAAACCTGCGCCACTATTTGGTGCGGTTTTGCTGGCGGAATTCCCTGCGGCTCCCGGGATAAGCTGTGTCGTTTTACTCAGCATATCCGCCTAGTGTGTCCCTTATGATGTCGCTCCTGCCGCTCTCTAAATAGGCAGTTGGTCCAGTAGAATTTGGAATTATTTTTTTTTGTGAACCAGCTTAAAAAAATACAAAACTTTTGTGTTAGGGCCTGTTCACATCACTGTTCGCTTCCGCTCCGGGGTTCCTTCTGAGGTTTCTGTCGGGTGAACCCCGCAACGGAAAGTGAAAGTGATAGCACAGCTTCCGTTTCCATCACCATTAGCGCAGTCGACTGCGCTATTGATTCCGTCCGAAAACCAGCCGGAATGGTGACGAACGGAAACCATTAGCGATGTTTCCGTCACCATTGAGATCAATGGTGACTGAAACGGAAGCTGTGCTGTCACTTTCACTTTCCGTTGCGGGGTTCACCCGACAGAAACCTCAGACGGAACCCCGGAGCGGTGGTTCGTCACCATTCCGGCTGGTTTTCGGACGGAATTAATAGCGCAGTCGACTGCGCTAATGGTGATGGAAACGGAAGCTGTGCTATCACTTTCACTTTCCATTGCGGGGTTCACCCGACAGAAACCTCAGACGGAACCCCGGAGCGGAAGCGAACAGTGATGTGAACAGGCCCTAACACAAAAGTTTTGTATTTTTTTAAGCTGGTTCACAAAAAAAAATAATTCCAAATTCTACTGGACCAATTGCCTATTTAGAGACCAGCAGCAGCTCCAGGAGCGACATCATAAGGGACACACTAGGCGGATATGCAGAGTAAAACTACACAGCTTATCCCGGGAGCCGCAGGGAATTCTGCCAGCAAAACCGCACCAAATAGTGGCGCAGGTTTCGTGAGGCGTGTCCGCTGCGGGAATCCTGCAGGGAAAAAAAAAGTTTAGACTTGCCAGGGCCGTAGTCCTGGTGACGCATCTCTCTCTTCTGAACGTAGCCCCGCCTCCTGGGATGACGCTGTAGACCATGTGACCGCTGCATCAGTCACATGGGATGAAACGTCATGACAGGAGGCGGGGCTGCGCTAAGAATAGAGGATCGCGTCACCAGGACTACGGCCCTGGCAAGTCTAAACTTTATCAATTTAAAAAAGTACCTTTTTTTTCTTCTCTTGTGCGATTTTTGCGGCAGAACCGCAGCATTTCCGCAACAGAGGAGCGGCGATTCCACAGAATACATTGACATGCGACTTAAAAAGCCAAAGCCACACGGCAGGTCCATTTTTTTTGCAGCGTGTGAATGAGATTTGTTCAAATCCCATCCACTCTGCTGCGACTGTGATACGCTGCGGATTTTCCACAATAAAATGTGTTGCATAAAATCCGCAGTGTTCACGCCTAGTGTGTTCCTACCCTAAGGCCGGATTTACACGAGCGTGTGCTTTTTGCACGCGCAAAAAACGTTTGCTTTTTGCGCATGCAAAAGGTCCATAACCGCTCCGTGTGTCAGCAGCGTATGATGCGCGGTTGCGTGATTTTCGCGCAGCCGCCATCATTATGACACTCTGTTTGTATGTTTGTAGCACGCGGTGCTTTTCTGTTTTCATTCATAGTTTATACGGCTGCGGAAGTGCTGGGCGTGATTTTCACGCACCCATTGACTTCAATGGGTGCGTGATGCGCGAACAATGCACAAATATCGGACATGTCGTGAGTTTTACGCAGCGGACACACGCTGCGTGAAAATCACTGACAGTCCGCACGGTACCATAGAGTAACATAGGTCCGTGCGAGGCGCGTGAAAATCACGCGCGTTGCACGGACGTATTACACGTTCGTCTGAATAAGCCCTAACAATAAGGCCCAGTTCCCAGAGTTTTTGGGCCTTGATATTGACTCGGACACTGCGTCAGAATCAGCACCAAAGAACTTCCAAAACCGCCTCCCATTGATTTAATCTGAAATCAATGGGAGCCAGTCGCGGAAAAAAGAAAAAGCAGCGCGTCCTTTCTTGCCGCGGTTCCGCCTCTGACCTCCCATCGAAATCAATGGGAGGCAGAAAATGCATTTTTCGCTGCGTTTTTTGTCTGCTGTCCTCAATCGCCGCGAGCAAAAAACGCAGCAAAAAAACGCGGCAAGATAGTGTGGACAGGGCAAAATCTGCCTCAAAATTCTTTAAGGAATTTTGAGGCAGATTTTTTTTTGCCTGCAAAATACTGTGTAAACAGGGCCATACATGATCAGCACTTTGAGATAATTTACTCACTGTCAGAAGAGCTGCTCCCACTCCAGTCCTCTTCCGTTCCAGGGGAGGTCTTCGGTCCAGACGTCCAGTCCTTCACCTCCAGCCAGGCTCCAGGTAAGTTTTGTCCATGTGGGTCCGCGGCTGCGCGCGCTTCGTTCGCGGGTGCGCGGGCGGCCGGTCGCGGGTGCGCGCGCGGTCGATCGCGGGTGCGCGCGCGCGCGGGCGGTCTCCAGTGCGGGCGTTCGTGGATGCGCGCTCGCGAGTGCGGGAGTTTCATTGTGCGCGCGATCGGGTGCGCGCGCGCGGGCGGACGGTTTGACGGCCCCCCATGACGAGGGGAGGGGGCCCGCAGCAGCAGCAGCAGCTCACGACATTCTTTTGGTGAAAAAAAACGGGCCCCATTGCAGGGGCCCGTTTTTTCCTACCAAAAGAATGTCGAGGCAGTTGCCGGGCCCCCCTTTCAATTAGGTTTGGCCGGGCCCCTCACACCACTACCCCTAATACCCCCCTGATGGCGGCCCTGATGGCATGTAAGCAAATACAGCAAGGATATACAACAGACAGTTATGTAATAGCCCTTTCTGAAGTACAGAGAATATTCTGCAATAACCTTTAGGCCCTGTTCACACTGAGGTTTTTTTTACGAGTTTTTTTTTTTTTTTCCCTTTTTTTTTTCTCCTTTTTTGACGCGGAAACCGCGCCGCAAAACCGCCCGAAAATGCTTTCCATTGATTTCAATGGGAGTTGGACGAGTTTTCTTTACCGCGAGTAAAAAAACAAACAACGCATCACGGTAAAAAGAAGCGTCATGACCCATCTTGAGGCGGTTTCCGCCTCCAAAACACCATTTCAATCAGTCAGAAAGAGGGAATAAAAAAACGCCTCGGAGTGTTTTGACGAGTTTTTGTCAAACCACTGTGCAAAAAAACGTCTGGAGCAGTTTTTGCAGGAGGAATTTTCCTCCTGCAAAAAACTCAGTGTGAACACAGCCCTAGGAATCATATCAGAATTTATCAAGACATACAAGAGGCAGTCAGTCAGGATCTTTAGTTTCCCATTCCTTCTCCAATCTAGGTAAGGATCTGGATCTTAGCGATTTAGGAAGGGAAGCAATCGGAGATAAATGCCATTCCTGAAGCAGTTGCAGAACTTTGGCTGGATTGTTCGCAATCACTTTCCGACCATCTTTAGTGATAATGAGCTTGACAGGAAATCCCCAGCGATATTGAACATTGTGCGATCTTAAAATCTTCGCCACATCGTGGAACTCCCGTCGTTTCGCCAATGTAATCGCTGACAGATCCGTGAACGCGGAGACACCTTGAAACCTGTCTGGAAGAAGAGGTGGTTGTCTGGCGGCTTGCATCATCTTCTCTTTAAATGGATAGAAGTGTAAACGAGCGATCACATCCCATGGAATAGTGGCAGGTCATTCTTTGGGTTTTGGTATACGATGCACTCTATCAATAAGCAAATCTGACACAGGGACATCGGGTACTAGCGCCACAAAAAAAATCAGTAAGAAATTCTTCAAGTTGTTCCGGTTTTATCGCTTCAGATATGCCTCTAAACCGCACGTTATTGCGGCGGGACCGATCTTCCAAATCCGCCACCTTTAAACGTAAGGACCCCACTCCCTCTTCTAAAGAATTGTTGATATCTACCAGCTCATTATGCGCTGCTGAGAAGTCAGCCATTTTATCCTCCATATGAGAGGTACGTTCTCCCAGAGCAGCAAATTCCATTTGGATATTTTTAAAAGCAGCTTGAATGTCAGACTGGAGAGAGGTTCTCAAACTATCCAGTAAGATTTATGAAGTATCTTCCGATACAGGCGAAGCAGTAGACTGTGATGCGTGCATAGCAGGGGAGAGACAAGTCTCTGTACTTTGCATATGTGGCATAGGAGACAGAGTATGAGGAACAACATGAGTACTCACTCGGCCCCTGGATGTATCACTTTGTATCTGAGGAGAGGATCCATGAGAGGACAGGGTGTGGTCTCTCCCACTAGCTGAAGATTGCAGCAAGGAAGCAGGAGAAGAAGGTCCCTCTTTAGCTGTTCTCACATCCGTTCTCACAGCCTGGAAGCCGCCGCCGTCACTTTGGGACCTCGTGGAGGGAAAGAACTCTGTAAGTCTAGCAGAGTTTGCTTTCTTTTTAGCTTTCCCCATGTTGCAGGGCGGAAAGCAGGACTTAAGTGCCGCTCTCAGTACACTTGCTGGGTCTTTTCTCAGCCGTTTAGAGCCGCTTAGGGCCGTTTGTAATGCCTGGTGTTCAGGAGCTGAGGCACACACGTCTCACTCCATGCTCATCCGGCCACGCCCCCCAGCCCCGCAAGATGTCATTTTTTATCAAAATTTCTTATTTTCACAGGGAACAAAATACCCCATTTTGTTGCCCAATTTGTCCTTAGTGCGGCAATACTGCATTTGTGGTGATAAACTGCCGTTTGGGCCCATGGGAGGGCTCAGAATGAAAGGAGCGCTATGTGTTTGTTGGAGTCCAGATCTTGCTGGATTGGTTTTTGGGTGCCATGTCGCGTTTGCAGAGCCCCAGAGGTATCAAAGCAATGGAAACCCACCAGAAGTGACCCCATTTTGGAAACTACACCCCTCAAGGAATTCATTTATGGGTGTTGTGACCATTTTGACCTCATAGTTTTTCACAGAACTTATTTGAATTGGGCTGGGAATTAAAACAAAATTAATTTTTTCCAATAATATGTAGTTTTGGCTGAAAATGTCTTATATTCACAATAAATAAAATACCCTATTCTGTTGCGCAATTTGTCCTGAGTGCAGCAATACCCCATTTGTGGTGATAAACTGCCATTTGGGCCCATGGGAGGGCTCAGAAGGAAAGGACCACCATTTGGTCTACTGGGGATTTTCTGGTGCGAAGTCATGTATGCAGAAGCCCCTGAGGTACCAGTACAGTTGAAACCCGCAAGAAGTGACCCCATTTTAAAAACTACACCCCTTAAGGCATTCATCTAGAGGTGTAGTGAGCATTTTGATCGGAGACATACAACCCATAAACTGTAATGTGGGTTCTCCCGGGTACGGCAATACCCTATATGTGGCTGTTATCAACTGCCTGGGCACAGAGCAGGGCTCAGAGGGGAAAGATGAGGGGGATAAGCTGTGCGGAGTGCATCAGGGTAAGTAATAAACCAAGGGATGTATGATAAATTTTAAAACACTCTTTCATACAGAGCTCTGGTTATTCGGGACACGCGTCACATTGATATATTGTGTCCTCCATTATCCTCCTCTTATAGCAGACTTTGCACCTCTTTTGACTTTTTCCCTTCTTGCCAGTTTGGGGAACTTCTCCTGGAAAGTGTTGCCTTGGTACGATGCGTGTGGCCTCGCTTCCAGAAATACTGGGTGCCCCCCCCCCTTCCTGGTCCCTAAAGATTAGGTTCTTGATAATCACCTCTTGAAATTCCAGGAAAGTTCCCCTCTGGCCTGTACATCGATATAGCACGTACGCATTGTACAATGCCATCTGTATGATGTGCACGGCCGGCTTCTTATACCACACCGCATGGCGCTGTAGGGCTTCAGGACTTGATCTGACAAGTCCACCCCTCCCATATACCTATTGTAGCCCAGGATGCAGTCTGGTTTGGGGGTCTCTGTACTGGTACCTCGTAAAGGTACATGGGTATTGGTGTGGCATCTCTCTTGTCCTTGTACGTGACACACAATATGTTTCTGCTAGAATGTGCCCTGCGCTCACCCCTTCTTGTTTGCCCTGCAGAGTCTTAGGGAGGCCTCTCAGATTTCTTCTAGCAGTGCCGCATGCCGCAATACTTCTGGAAGCGAGGCAGTTGAAGAGTGGGACGCTGGTATAAAAATTATCCAGGTAGAGGTGACAACCCTGGTCCAGCACTGGGTGCACCAAATCCCACACAATTTTTGCATTAACTCCCAGTAAGGGGGGGGGGGGCATTATGGGGGTTGAATACTGCTTTCCTTCACTTTATATATCCTAAATTTGTAGGTATAACCTGATGCACTCTCGCAGCTTATACATCTTCATGCCATACCTTGCCATCCTACCCGGCAGGTACTGGCGGAATTGAAGCCTCCCTTTAAAATCTACCAAGGACTCATCAATAGAAATACACTTCTCGGGGGTGAATGCTTGGGAAAACCGGGCACTGAAACGGTCTTATAGGGGTCTCCGTTTATACAAACGGTCAAAACTCGGGGTTGGCACGGCTCATTATCAGTATAATGTAAGAAGCGAAGTATTGCCTCATTTATTTATTTTTTTAGGTCCCAGTTCAGTTCTGAAGTTGCTTTGAGGGGCCCATATATTAGAAACCCCTATGAAACACCCCATTTTAGAAACTAGACCCCTCAAAGTATTGACAACAGCATTTAGAAAGTTTATGAACCCTTTAGGTGTTTCACAGGAATTTAGAGCAAAGTAGAGGTGAAATTAACTTTTTTTTTTTTGCCAGAAAATCCTCTTTATACCATTTTTTTTATAACACAAAAGGTTTTACAAGGACTGCAAGGACCCATTGTCCACCTTACCTGCCCGGGACCTTATACCATCCTTAATTAAAATAAAAACACCTTCTTTATGGAAATGTGGAAGTGGCCACAGCTTTATTATTATTTAACAACCATCGGCATGAAGACATATATTTTTCCTTTTCTCCTTCTCCTGAAATGCCGATGCTCCCTGTACTCCATCAGGCATGTAGGGTACTAACTCTGTCTTCTTCGCCATACTCTCCGCCAGCTGTGACATCTACAAAAGAAACAGAAAAACGCCAGAACAAGAATATAACCGTAGAACAATGACAAACTAAAACTAAAAGCAAAACCACTAGGGGAGGGAGGGAGGGCAGGTGTTGAAGGTAAGAGGGCGTTTTGCCCCAAACCCCCAGCCTTATATCTCCTTAACCACGCCCCTCTTACCCCTTGTTCACCAATCCTGGTCCTGGGTATTATTTAAACGTTCCATTCTTTTTGTAACCCTTCGCAGTCCCTAACACTCTCCCTAGGCGCTTCAGTCTCTACAAAGAAACGCAACTCAATACGTATTGCCCAGACTCTGCAGTTTTGAGAAATATCCCACATGTGGCCCTAGTGCGGTAATGGACTGAAGCACCGGCCTCCGAAGCAAAGGAGCACCTAGTGGATTTTGAGGCCTCCTTTTTATCAGGCACCATGTCCGGTTTGAAGAGGTCTTGTGGTGCCAAAACATTGGGAACCCCCCAAAAGTGACCCCAATTTGGAAACTAGACCCCTTGAGGAATCCATTGTAGTTTTCTTGGGGTGCATGCGGCTTTTTGATCAGTTTTTATTCTATTTTTAGGTGGCGCGGTGACTAAAAAACAGCAATCCTACTATTGTTTTTTTATTCAATTTTTTTTACAGCGTTCACCGTGCGCTATAAATGACATATTCACTTTATTCTGCGGGGCGATACGATTACGGCGATACCAGATGTTTATAGTTTTTACCGCGTTCACCGTGCGCTATAAATGACATATTCACTTTATTCTGCGGGGCGATACGATTACGGCGATACCAGATGTTTATAGTTTCTGCAGCGTTCACCGTGCGCTATAAATGACACATTCACTTTATTCTGCGGGGCGATACGATTACGGCGATACCAGATGTTTATAGTTTCTGCAGCGTTCACCGTGCTCTATAAATGACATATTCACTTTATTCTGCGTGGCGATACGATTACGGCGATACCAGATGTTTATAGTTTCTGCAGCGTTCACCGTGCGCTATAAATGACACATTCACTTTATTCTGCGGGGCGATACGATTACGGCGATACCAGATGTTTATAGTTTCTGCAGCGTTCACCGTGCGCTATAAATGACATATTCACTTTATTCTGCGGGGCGATACGATTACGGCGATACCAGATGTTTATAGTTTCTGCAGCGTTCACCGTGCGCTATAAATGACATATTCACTTTATTCTGCGGGGCGATACGATTACGGCGATACCAGATGTTTATAGTTTCTGCAGCGTTCACCGTGCGCTATAAATGACATATTCACTTTATTCTGCGGGGCGATACGATTACGGCGATACCAGATGTTTATAGTTTCTGCAGCGTTCACCGTGCGCTATAAATGACACATTCACTTTATTCTGCGGGGCGATACGATTACGGCGATACCAGATGTTTATAGTTTCTGCAGCGTTCACCGTGCGCTATAAATGACATATTCACTTTATTCTGCGGAGCGATACGATTACGGCGATACCAGATGTTTATAGTTTCTGCAGCGTTCACCGTGCGCTATAAATGACACATTCACTTTATTCTGCGTGGCGATACGATTACGGCGATACCAGATGTTTATAGTTTCTGCAGCGTTCACCGTGCGCTATAAATGACATATTCACTTTATTCTGCGGGGCGATACGATTACGGCGATACCAGATGTTTATAGTTTCTGCAGCGTTCACCGTGCGCTATAAATGACATATTCACTTTATTCTGCGGGGCGATACGATTACGGCGATACCAGATGTTTATAGTTTCTGCAGCGTTCACCGTGCGCTATAAATGACATATTCACTTTATTCTGCGGGGCGATACGATTACGGCGATACCAGATGTTTATAGTTTCTGCAGCGTGCACCGTGCGCTATAAATGACACATTCACTTTATTCTGCGGGGCGATACGATTACGGCGATACCAGATGTTTATAGTTTCTGCAGCGTTCACCGTGAGCTATAAATGACACATTCACTTTATTCTGCGGGGCGATACGATTACGGCGATACCAGATGTTTATAGTTTCTGCAGCGTTCACCGTGCGCTATAAATGACATATTCACTTTATTCTGCGGGGCGATACGATTACGGCGATACCAGATGTTTATAGTTATTACAGCGTTCACCGTGCGCTATAAATGACATATTCACTTTATTCTGCGGAGCGATACGATTACGGCGATACCAGATGTTTATAGTTTCTGCAGCGTTCACCGTGCGCTATAAATGACATATTCACTTTATTCTGCGGGGCGATACGATTACGGCGATACCAGATGTTTATAGTTTCTGCAGCGTTCACCGTGCTCTATAAATGACATATTCACTTTATTCTGCGTGGCGATACGATTACGGCGATACCAGATGTTTATAGTTTCTGCAGCGTTCACCGTGCGCTATAAATGACATATTCACTTTATTCTGCGGGGCGATACGATTACGGCAATACCAGATGTTTATAGTTATTACAGTGTTCACCGTGCGCTATAAATGACATATTCACTTTATTCTGCGGGGCGATACGATTACGGCGATACCAGATGTTTATAGTTTCTGCAGCGTTCACCGTGCGCTATAAATGACATATTCACTTTATTCTGCGGGGCGATACGATTACGGCGATACCAGATGTTTATAGTTTCTGCAGCGTTCACCGTGCGCTATAAATGACACATTCACTTTATTCTGCGGGGCGATACGATTACGGCGATACCAGATGTTTATAGTTTCTGCAGCGTTCACCGTGCGCTATAAATGACATATTCACTTTATTCTGCGGGGCGATACGATTACGGCGATACCAGATGTTTATAGTTTCTGCAGCGTTCACCGTGCGCTATAAATGACACATTCACTTTATTCTGCGGGGCGATACGATTACGGCGATACCAGATGTTTATAGTTTCTGCAGCGTTCACCGTGCGCTATAAATGACACATTCACTTTATTCTGCGGGGCGATACGATTACGGCGATACCAGATGTTTATAGTTTTTACAGCGTTCACCGTGCGCTATAAATGACATATTCACTTTATTCTGCGGGGCGATACGATTACGGCGATACCAGATGTTTATAGTTTCTGCAGCGTTCACCGTGCGCTATAAATGACATATTCACTTTATTCTGCGGGGCGATACGATTACGGCGATACCAGATGTTTATAGTTTCTGCAGCGTTCACCGTGCGCTATAAATGACATATTCACTTTATTCTGCGGGGCGATACGATTACGGCGATACCAGATGTTTATAGTTTCTGCAGCGTTCACCGTGCGCTATAAATGACACATTCACTTTATTCTGCGGGGCGATACGATTACGGCGATACCAGATGTTTATAGTTTCTGCAGCGTTCACCGTGCTCTATAAATGACACATTCACTTTATTCTGCGGGGCGATACGATTACGGCGATACCAGATGTTTATAGTTTCTGCAGCGTTCACCGTGCGCTATAAATGACATATTCACTTTATTCTGCGGGGCGATACGATTACGGCGATACCAGATGTTTATAGTTTTTACAGCGTTCACCGTGCGCTATAAATGACATATTCACTTTATTCTGCGGAGCGATACGATTACGGCGATTCCAGATGTTTATAGTTTCTGCAGCGTTCACCGTGCGCTATAAATGACATATTCACTTTATTCTGCGGGGCGATACGATTACGGCGATACCAGATGTTTATAGTTTCTGCAGCGTTCACCGTGCGCTATAAATGACACATTCACTTTATTCTGCGGGGCGATACGATTACGGCGATACCAGATGTTTATAGTTATTACAGCGTTCACCGTGCGCTATAAATGACATATTCACTTTATTCTGCGGAGCGATACGATTACGGCGATACCAGATGTTTATAGTTTCTGCAGCGTTCACCGTGCGCTATAAATGACATATTCACTTTATTCTGCGGGGCGATACGATTACGGCGATACCAGATGTTTATAGTTTCTGCAGCGTTCACCGTGCGCTATAAATGACATACTCACTTTATTCTGCGGGGCGATACGATTACAGCGATACCAGATGTTTATAGTTTCTGCAGCGTTCACCGTGCGCTATAAATGACATATTCACTTTATTCTGCGGGGCGATACGATTACGGCGATACCAGATGTTTATAGTTTCTGCAGCGTTCACCGTGCGCTATAAATGACATACTCACTTTATTCTGCGGGGCGATACGATTACAGCGATACCAGATGTTTATAGTTTCTGCAGCGTTCACCGTGCGCTATAAATGACATATTCACTTTATTCTGCGGGGCGATACGATTACGGCGATACCAGATGTTTATAGTTTCTGCAGCGTTCACCGTGCTCTATAAATGACACATTCACTTTATTCTGCGGGGCGATACGATTACGGCGATACCAGATGTTTATAGTTTCTGCAGCGTTCACCGTGCGCTATAAATGACACATTCACTTTATTCTGCGGGGCGATACGATTATGGCGATACCAGATGTTTATAGTTTCTGCAGCGTTCACCGTGCGCTATAAATGACACATTCACTTTATTCTGCGGGGCGATACGATTACGGCGATACCAGATGTTTATAGTTTCTGCAGCGTTCACCGTGCGCTATAAATGACACATTCACTTTATTCTGCGGGGCGATACGATTACGGCGATACCAGATGTTTATAGTTTCTGCAGCGTTCACCGTGCGCTATAAATGACATATTCACTTTATTCTGCGGGGCGATACGATTACGGCGATACCAGATGTTTATAGTTTCTGCAGCGTTCACCGTGCGCTATAAATGACACATTCACTTTATTCTGCGGGGCGATACGATGACGGCGATACCAGATGTTTATAGTTATTACAGCGTTCACCGTGCGCTATAAATGACACATTCACTTTATTCTGCGGGGCGATACGATTACGGCGATACCAGATGTTTATAGTTTTTACAGCGTTCACCGTGCGCTATAAATGACACATTCACTTTATTCTGCGGGGCGATACGATTACGGCGATACCAGATGTTTATAGTTTTTACCGCGTTCACCGTGCGCTATAAATGACATATTCACTTTATTCTGCGGGGCGATACGATTACGGCGATACCAGATGTTTATAGTTTCTGCAGCGTTCACCGTGCTCTATAAATGACATATTCACTTTATTCTGCGGTGCGATACGATTACGGCGATACCAGATGTTTATAGTTTCTGCAGCGTTCACCGTGCGCTATAAATGACACATTCACTTTATTCTGCGGGGCGATACGATTACGGCGATACCAGATGTTTATAGTTTCTGCAGCGTTCACCGTGCGCTATAAATGACATATTCACTTTATTCTGCGGGGCGATACGATTACGGCGATACCAGATGTTTATAGTTTCTGCAGCGTTCACCGTGCTCTATAAATGACATATTCACTTTATTCTGCGGGGCGATACGATTACGGCGATACCAGATGTTTATAGTTTCTGCAGCGTTCACCGTGCGCTATAAATGACACACTCACTTTATTCTGCGGGGCGATACGATTACGGCGATACCAGATGTTTATAGTTTCTGCAGCGTTCACCGTGCGCTATAAATGACATATTCACTTTATTCTGCGGGGCGATACGATTACGGCGATACCAGATGTTTATAGTTTCTGCAGCGTTCACCGTGCGCTATAAATAAAATATTCACTTTATTCTGCGGGGCGATACGATTACGGCGATACCAGATGTTTATAGTTTCTGCAGCGTTCACCGTGTGCTATAAATGACATATTCACTTTATTCTGCGGGGCGATACGATTACGGCGATACCAGATGTTTATAGTTTTTACAGCGTTCACCGTGCGCTATAAATGACACATTCACTTTATTCTGCGGGGCGATACGATTACGGCGATACCAGATGTTTATAGTTATTACAGCGTTCACCGTGCGCTATAAATGACACATTCACTTTATTCTGCGGGGCGATACGATTACGGCGATACCAGATGTTTATAGTTTCTGCAGCGTTCACCGTGCGCTATAAATGACATATTCACTTTATTCTGCGTGGCGATACGATTACGGCGATACCAGATGTTTATAGTTTCTGCAGCGTTCACCGTGCGCTATAAATGACATATTCACTTTATTCTGCGTGGCGATACGATTACGGCGATACCAGATGTTTATAGTTTCTGCAGCGTTCACCGTGCGCTATAAATGACATATTCACTTTATTCTGCGGGGCGATACGATTACGGCGATACCAGATGTTTATAGTTTCTGCAGCGTTCACCGTGCTCTATAAATGACATATTCACTTTATTCTGCGGGGCGATACGATTACGGCGATACCAGATGTTTATAGTTTCTGCAGCGTTCACCGTGCGCTATAAATGACACATTCACTTTATTCTGCGCGGCGATACGATTACGGCGATACCAGATGTTTATAGTTTCTGCAGCGTTCACCGTGCGCTATAAATGACATATTCACTTTATTCTGCGGGGCGATACGATTACGGCGATACCAGATGTTTATAGTTTCTGCAGCGTTCACCGTGCGCTATAAATGACACATTCACTTTATTCTGCGGGGCGATACGATTACAGCGATACCAGATGTTTATAGTTTCTGCAGCGTTCACCGTGCGCTATAAATGACATATTCACTTTATTCTGCGGGGCGATACGATTACGGCGATACCAGATGTTTATAGTTTCTGCAGCGTTCACCGTGCGCTATAAATGACACATTCACTTTATTCTGCGGGGCGATACGATTACGGCGATACCAGATGTTTATAGTTTCTGCAGCGTTCACCGTGCGCTGTAAATTACATATGAACTTTATTCTGCGGGGCGATACGATTACGGCGATACCAGATGTTTATAGTTTTTTATGTCTTATGGCGTTTGCACAATAAAATACGTTTTGTAAACAATCATTTACTTTTTGTGTTCCTTATTCTAAGAGCCAGAACGTTTTTATTTTTCCATCAATAAAGCCGTGCGAGGACTTATTTTTTGTGTAATGAACTGCAGTTTCTATCAGGACCATTTTTCGGTACATGCGACTTTTTGATCTCTTTTTATTCCATTTTTTGGGAGGTGAAGTGACCAAAGAATTGTGATTGTGGTTCGGTTTATTATTATTTTATTTTACGGCGTTCACCGTGCGGGATAAATAATGAAATAATTTTGTAGTTCAGGCCGTTACGGACGCGGCGATACCAATTATGTATAGTTTATTTGTTTGTTTATATATTTTTATTAATAATAAAGGACTGATAAGGGAAAAAGGGGGATTTTTACTTTTATTACTTTTAAATCTTTTATTTTCTTATTTTTACACAACTTTTTTTAACTTTATTACTTTGTCCCACTAGGGGACTTGAGGGCAGGAGGCCCTGATCGCTATTCTAATATTGTGTATTAGTGTATTAGAGCTGTCAGCTACTCAAGGACAGCAAGCAGGACCCACTAGGCTTCCGTCGATGGCAGAGCCGGACGCCATTGTTTGGTGTCCGGTTGCCATAGTCACCATCGCCAGCCGCTATCGCGTAGCAGGCTGGTGATTGTAGCTTAACCCCTAAAAAGCCGTGATCGCTATTGAACAGGGCTTTTCAGGGGTTAATCAGCGGGGACACAGCGATCGGTCCCCGCTGTAGGAGCTGCGGCAGCTGTCACAGCTCCTGTATTTGTTGGGAGGACGGCCGAAATGGCCGTTACTCCCGTGACGTACTATTCCATCGCTGAGTGCGAACGTATTGGTTAGCGCGACGGAATAGTATGTCGCTGAGTGCGAAGGGGTTAAACAGTTTGCTGGAGTAAGATGCAACACATTTATTAACAGGCGAACGACTCTTAATAAATGTGTCGCATCTTTTAGCTGCAACGCGGCCTGTCATCAGTACTTTCTACGTGCTGCGGCCTGCTGTAAGAGCCTGAGGGAATCCAAGAGGGAGAATCGGAGTGGTGAGGTAAGTACATTTTTTAAATGTATTTTATTATCTGATTTGGGGGGCATACAGTCTGATTGGGGGGAGGTATGTGTCTGGCACGGACCTTTGCCTTGTTACTCCCCCGCATTATACATATAGATTTCTGCTATCATTTACATCAGTTACTGGGGTAAGTTATAATCAATATATACACTCCAAACAAGGTTGTAATAAGGGTTGGGAACTGTTTGAACCAAAGCTGTCCCCCCATATCATCTAGGCGGCTCCATGATAATCAAATACCACAAAGAGACAAATCAGAGCCTTTAACACCACGTCCTCTCTTTATGTCATTTTAAGTATTTATTGTATTTGTGTAATAAAGATTGAAATAATTTATATATATACTGGTGTTAAAGGCTCTGATTTGTCTCTTTGTGGTAATTGGCGTAAATTATAGTAAAATTGATGGACATTTCTGCTAAGCCCCGCTCATTTTTTGTAGAAAGGTTAATATATTCCCCCCAAAGGCTACAGACCGTAATACAATATCTTAATGTAAGGATGTGTACACTTAATTGTGCAGCAACGCTTGTTGTCTCCATTCTATGTCAGTGTGGGAAGTAGATGTCCGGCCTTATGATTTTGTGATATGTGATAGACCCAGAATCCCAATCACCAAACCAAAGAATGCAAAATAAAGACACAAAACATTATAATTGGGTGTTAAATGGTCAAAACTTTTATTATATTATATGACCAAACCCAAAATGGCAAACCTCCGACTCACGAAGAGTCACCCTCCAGCACGCAGGAAAGGAAAAACCCCCTGTGGGGGAAACCTCTAGGGAAACCATGGCTGGAGGATTGCCCTTCCTCTAGGCTTAGAAGGTGCCAAAATATCATTTGTAACAGAATTTGTACGTTTTCTCAGATTTTCAAGGAAAGACATTACAATGAACGAACAACATAAAACACATAAATCGGCTGATCTGGTTGGCTAGGCGGATGTCTCTCTTCCTGGGCACCCATTAAAATGAATGGGCGATCCTCGGATGAGATGGGTCCTCCAGATGCCTCCTTGTAGCACCTGTCTCCGCTCCGGCTAATAGAGGGGGATCTCCTGCTGGAAACCCCCCTCTATTACAGACAACCCGTATGAAGAGGATGGCATCACTGTGATGAAGAAGTGGTCTGGGGTGAAGGGTTTCCCTGCTAGAACCTACAAATTACATCAGGTCGGCATTGGTGGGAAAGTCAAGCTCAAGGTCCTCAGTCCCATCCAATATGGCGCTGAATGTGGCAGTAAAACCTTCTAATATGGAATCTTCTTTATGTCATAAACATTTGTATTTATGACATCAGCGCATTCATCATCATTACTGCAGGAGTTTATTACCACTGCCGCCTCATTCATTGTGACGTCACCCACAGTGGTCTGAAGTGTTAACCCTTTACTGACTGGCAGCGTACTTACCACAGAGGCCATAAAGCTGAATAGAACATATCAGCGGCCATAAAGGAAAAGGGATAATGCAGGGAGCATCTCCGCACAAGAACAATCCATGACAAAGGGTTGTCCAGGATGAGATAACTTGTCTGCTTTCTCCAAAAACCAGCACCACACCTGTCCATAGGTTGTGTGTGGTATTACAGCTCATTACCATTCACTTCAATGGAGCAAACCTGCAATACCAGATACAACCTGTGGATAGGTGTGGTGCTGTTTTTGGAAGAAAGCAGACATATTTTTCTAATCCTGCACAGCCCCTGTTAGAAATAGTTCAAAACAAGGGGGGAGAGAAGAAATTAAAAAAATGTAAAAAGAGGAACTCTGAGGTAAAATAAATCAAACTAGACTGAAAGGAGTCTGCTGGAGGTGCCAGATGGAAAGACAGATTTCTGCCATGGGGACCAGATTAGTTGAAATGTATCTTGAAGGGGGGCTTCAGAGAGTGGGTTTTAACCCCTTCCCGCCCTATGAAGTGCTGTTGCATTGAAAAACTATGCAGTTCATCTTCGAATGCAGCGTCACAAAAACAAATTATTTTGTAAAAAATAAAACTATATAAATTTGGTATCGCCATAATCGTAACGACCCGCAGAATCAAGTTATCATGCAAATCATGCCGCCCGATGAACACTGTAGAATCAAAACAGAAATGGCGGAATTACAGGTTTTTTTTCAATTCACCCCACAAAATGTAGTTTTTAAAAAAAAAAAAAATTTAATATATTATATGGTACATTAGGCCGCAGGGTAAATTCCACGTAAACAGCGCCATTCATCGGTTAACTGTTTAAATGATACCAGTTCAAGTGACCTTTATCGAAAAACACTATAAGACATTTTTTCACAATTAACCTTCTAATTGGGCCTAGCATGTGTGATACTGTCTGCTAAGCCGTTGTATCTCAGCATATTATATGTGATACTGTCTGCTAAGCCGTTGTATCTAAGCATGTTATATGTGATACTGTCTGCTGAGCCGCTGTCTCCTATCAAGTAGCAGAGCTATCAGGTAACATAGTCTTAGGGATCACACGCAAAGTCAAATATGGCTGAAAATTACAGAGCTGTTTTCAGAGATCACAGCCTTTGATTTACAGCCGTTTTTGAAGCTGGAAACGTTTTTTTGAGGTGTTTTTTTCTAGATGTTTTTGGAGCTGTTTTTCCATTGACACAATGAAAAACATCTCCAAAAACGGCTCAAGAAATGACATGCTCCTTCTTTTTACGTGCCGTTTTAAAATACAATAGGCAGATGTTTGTAGGCATTGGGCTACCGATTTTTCAGGCGTATTTGAAGGCGTTTACGCTACGAAATACGCCTGAAAACACAGCGTGTGAATATACCCTTATAGATACGCTGTCTCAGATATATATATATATATTTTTATTTTTTTAGGTGGGTGGGCAAAACACATGTCTTGTGGCACAAGACAGTCTGATTAGTGGGGGAGATACAGGGTCTGGATTAGGCCTTTTGTTACACTCTCAATGTAAAATTGTACACTAGCTCGGAGCTGGCGTTGATTTCTGCTTTACATTACGCTCGTTACTGGTGTAAATGATAGTAAAATTGTCTACCCTTTCCGCAAAGCGCCACACACTTTTCAAAAAATGCCAAGCGCAGCATAAACTACCCAAAAACTTTCCCGCACTTTTGGGACTTTTCTATGCCAGATAAGCGGCTTAGCAAGGTTAATAAATTCTCCTCTGAGGCTACAGACAGTAATGCAATATCTTAATGCAAGGATCTGTATACTCAGTGTTTGACTGAGGTACCTTGGGCCCACCAAAGGAAATAATTCTTCGGGGTCCACTCTTCAACTATATAGAAATAATTTGAACACTCTTAATTCTGTACTAAAAACATGTGTTGTAAAACAAAGACCAATATTCCCACCATATTGTGACAGATATCAGTCCTACACAGGCATTCTGTAGACCATATAAGTGTATACAGTGCAGTGAAATTCAGTGACTCACAGATGACATCTTCTCAGATTGGAGACGTTCATGTTCTCTTTTCTTCTTCATCCGGCCCAGAACGCCATGATGACTTCTTCCAGTCTTCTTCATCTCCAATGCCCAAGCGCGAACCACAAGATACGTCATGAAAATGTTGATGTAACCTAGATACCACGTGTAATGACGGGGTAGGGAGACAGACAGGTGAGCCCTAATCTACCTGTCACTCAGTCCCTGTCTACTTGCACGGCCCGTCCTATTCGACGGCGTACAACTGGACTACGGTTCCTACGCTCAATATGTGCACGACAGACAAACAGACAAGGGAACACAGAAGCTAAGGGAAATGGGGCAGTTACCCACGGCAACACCGTGAGCGACAGGCGTAGTGAAGGAGCCGAGTCAAACCAGGAGTGTACGAGGTACCAAACGCAGAGCAGGAGCATAGTCAGTAAAGCCAGGGTCAAAATGAAGCAAGGTCAATAATAATAGCAGGAGCAGCAAAGCCAGGAAACAGGAAAGAATCACAGGCAAAGACAAGCAGGAAATGAAGGTATAAATAGACCGAGGGCGTTAGCTAGAACCGTCTGGCCAGGCTGTGATAGGTTCTTCCACTCATGACTCAATACCTATAAAAGACTGTGAAGACAGCTAGTATATCCAGAAAATAAGCGACACATAGCACTGATTACGTACCATGACAATAAAAAATAAACTTTATTATATTGCACATAACAGCATATTGGCCATCACAATAATAAAAACAATAATACACACAATTTAAAAGGAGAGTGTGGAGAAACAGCGTAAATAGTCCCAGTTATATGCTACCATAGTATAAACATCATGTGATGTGGTGTAGTACAGAAATCTCTATCCAAAAGGATATATCATAAGCCAAATAATTAAACTCAAGAACAGAGAAGGTTCTAGATGTAATATACACCTGGCCAAAAAGCACAAAATGGGCTAAGAGAGCTGCATAAACCCGTGGATTGCATGATGGACCAAAAAACTTAAGATCTCCACACAGACCGCCCCCAACGCGCGTTTCGCCGTCAGCTTTCTCAAGCCTACCAGCCTGAGTGGTAGCAGATCGAGTCACTCAATCAGACCTAGTAGCAGGTGCAGACTGATTAACTACGGGCATCGACACAGAAGCTGTGTCTGGCAGAACCTTTACAGTACCCCACCTTTTATGAGGGGCCACTGGACCCTTTCTAGGTGGACCTGGCTTATTGGGGAACTGAAGATGGAACCGCCTGAGCAATACCCCAGCGTGAACATCCCGGGCGGGTACCCAAGTCCTCTCCTCAGGCCCGTATCCTCTCCAATGGACCAGGTACTGGAGGGAGCCTTGGACCATCCTGCTGTCCACAATCTTGGCCACCTCGAATTCTACCCCTTCAGGGGTGAGAACAGGGACCGGAGGTTTCCTCGAGGTGGCCAAGGACGGGGAGCAGCATTTCAGGAGGGAGGCATGAAACACGTGTATTCGAAAAGATGCGGGTAACTCCAGTCGGAAGGAGACAGGATTTAAGGACCTCAATGACCTTGTACGGCCCTATATACCGGGAAACACATTTTTTGGACGGAACATTAAGGCGCAAATTTTTTGAAGACCGCCACACCAGATCCCCGACCACAAACAAGGGGTTAGCAGAACGTCTTCTATCTGCCTGAGTCTTTTGTATGCTCTGGGACGCCTCTAGGTTCTTCTGAACCTGGGCTCAGACTGTGCACAGTTCAAGATGAATGACATCTACCTCGGGATTGTTGGAACCACCAGGTGAAACAGAGGAGAACCGTGGATTAAACCCAAAATTACAGAAAAAGGGGGAGACCCCTGACGAGTTACTGACCAGGTTATTAAGGTAAAATTTGGCGAGGGAAATGAAGGAGACCCAATCATATTGACAGTCAGAGATAAAATACCTTAAATATTGTTCTAGAGACTGATTAGTCCTCTCGGTTTGGCCATTAGTTTCAAGATGGAAGGCCAAGGAGAAGGAAAGATCAATATCCAACTTTTTACAGAAAGCTCTCAAAAACAATGAAACAAATTGTACCCCTCTGTCAGAAACAATATTGACAGAATACCCATGGAGACGCAGGATGTGTTTGACAAACAAGGTAGCTAACGTCTTAGCATTGGGTAGTTTCTTGAGGGGCACAAAGTGGCACATCTTACTGAAGCGGTCTACTACGACCCACACCACCGACTTGCCTTGAGATGGAGGCAGATCGGTGCTAAAAACCATGGAGATATGGGTCCAAGGTCTCTAAAGAATGGGCAAAGAACATAGTAAGCCCGCTGGTCGGGACCTGGGAGTCTTGGACCTAGCACAAATTTCACAAGCGGCGACGTAGGCCTTAACGTCTTTAGGCAACCCAGGCCACCAATAGTTTCTGGCAATGAGGTGCTTGGTACCCTGGATGCCTGGATGCCCAGATAGTGCAAAGTCATGATTTTCCCTGAGTACCCTTAGCCTGAATCGCAGGGGAACAAACAGCTTGTTCTCAGGAAGGTTCCCGGGAGCTGAACCTTGATCAGCCGCAATTTCGGAGACTAAGTCAGAATCAACAGAGTAAATGATTATACCTGGGGCAAAACACAGGCAGGATCTTCCTCCGAAGGAGGGCTGGCCATGAAGCTACGAGACAGTGCATCAGCTTTAATATTTTTAGACCCAGCCCTATAGGTGACCAAAAAGTTGAATCTAGTAAAAAGCAACGCCCATCGAGTTTGTCTCGGGTTTAGACTCCGGGCAGATTCTAGGAAAACCAGATTCTTCTGGTCGGTAAGGACTGTTACTTGGTGCCTAGCCCCCTCCAGGAAGTGGCGCCACTCTTCAAATGCCCATTTAATGGCTAAGAGTTTGCGGTTGCCAATGCCATAGTTACTTTCAGTGGGCGAGAAATTCCAGGAGAAGTAGTCACAGGGACGGAGATGGTTGAGGAACCTGGTACCCTGGGACAAGACAGCACACACTCCCACCTCGGAGGCGTCAACCTCCACGATGAATGGCTCCATTTGGTTAGGCTAAATCAGCACTGGGGCCGAGATAAAGCACTTCTTAAGGACCTCAAAAGTCTGGACCGCCTCCGGAAGCCAGTGGAGGAGATCAGCACCTTTGCGAGTAATATCCGTAAGAGGCTTAGCGATGACCGAGAAGTTAGCAATAAATTTCCTGTAATAATTAGCAAACCCCAGGAAGCACTGTAACGCCTTCAGCGAGGCAGGTTGGACCCATTCAGCCACAGCCTGAACCTTGGCAGGGTCCATAAGGAATTCATGAGGAGTGAGGATTTGACCCAAAAATTGTATCTCCTGCACCCCAAACACACATTTTTCGGTTTTAGCAAAGAGTTTGTTTTCCCGAAGGGCCTGGAGCACCTTCCTGTCATGCTCAATGTGGGAGGACCAGTCCTTGGAAAACACAAGTATATCATCAAGGTACAATACAAGAAATACCCCCAGGTAGTCTCTTAAAATCTCAGTTATGAAATTCTGGAAGACCGCGGGAGCATTACACAACCCAAAGGGCATGACGAGATATTCGAAATGACCTTTGGGCGTGTTTAAACGCAGTCTTCCACTCATCCCCCTCTCTGATGCGGATAAGGTTATAAGCCCCCCGAAGATCAAACTTGGAGAACCATTGGACCCCCTGAACCTGATTTTAAGAGATCAGGAATCAAAGGAAGGGGATACTGGTTCCTTACAGTGACCTTATTCAAGTTTCGGTAATCGTTGCACGCCCTAAGACCACCATCCTTTTTCCCTACGAAGAAGAAGCCAGCACCTACCGGAGAAGTAGAGGGGCGAATGTAACCCTTGGCCAGGCATTCCTGGATATACTCTCTCATGGCTTCGCGTTCGGGACAAGAGAGATTAAATATCCTACCCTTAGGGAGCTTAGCTCCTGGTACCAAATTGATTGCTCAATCATATTCTCTATGAGGAGGTAACACTTCGGAGGCCTTTTTAGAAAAAACATCAGCGAAGTCCTGAATAAACTCAGGTAGAGTGTTCACCTCCCCAGGGAGAGAAATAAAATTAACAGAAAAACATGACGTCATGCATTCATTACCCCATTTTGTAAGATCCCCAGTATTCCAGTTAAACGTGGGATTATGCATCTGCAACCAGGGAAGGCCTAAAACCAAATCGGACGATAATCCCTGCATCACCAGTACAGAGCACTACTCCAAATGCATGGAGCCAACAATGAATTCAAAACCAGGGGTTTGCTGCGTAAAATAACCATTAGCAAGTGGAGTGGAGACGATACCCACTACAGGGACAGGTTTAGGCAAATCAATCAATGGCATAGCTATAGACATAGCAAATTCCACAGACATAATATTAGCAGAAGACCCTGAATCCACGAAGGCACTGCCGGTAGCAGACCTACCCTCAAAAGAGACCTGAAAGGGAAGCAAGATCTTATTAGGATTCATATTTACGGGAAATACCAGTGCGCCCAAGCGTCCTCCCCTATGGTCACCTAGGCGCATAAGTTCTTCCGGCTGCTTATTCTTACGCCTAGGACAGTTGTTTACTTGATGCTTGTCATCCCCACAGTAGAAGCAGAGACCATTCTTCCTGCGGAGCTCTCTACGTTGTTGGGGAGACACAGAGGCCCCGAGTTGCATCTGTTCATCCGAGTTCTCCGTGGAAGAACGAAGCAACGGAAACTCGGGAGCCATCATGGGGGAGCCAGAGGAGAAAGCACAAAAACTTTCAAGTTGTCGTTCCCTGAGACGTTGGTCAAGACATACCGCTAAAGCCATAACCTGATCTAGAGAGTCTGAAGAGGGATAGCTAACTAACAGGTCTTTCAGGGCGTTCGACAGACCCAATCTAAACTGGCACCTCAAGGCAGGGTCATTCCACGGAGAAGCTACACACCACTTCCTAAAGTCAGAACAGTACTGCTCAACGGGTCTCTTACCCTGACGTAAGGTCACCAGCTGACTCTCAGCAAAGGCAGTCTTGTCAGTCTCGTCATATATGAGCCCGAGAGCAGAAAAAAAAAGATCAACAGAGGAAAGTTCAGGGGCGTCAGGAGCCAAGGAGAAGGCCCATTCTTGGGGCCCGTCCTGGAACCGGGACATAATTATACCCACTCGCTGGCTCCCAGAACCTGAGGAGTGGGGCCTTAGACGGAAATAGAGCCTACAATTCTCCCAAAAGGAGAAAAAAGTATTCCGGTCCCCTGAGAACCGGTCAGGCAACTTGAGGTAGGGGGCACTACCAGGGTAGCATCACGCTGGTTGCCCCTCTGAGCCAGGGCTTGGACCTGTAGGAAGAGGCCCTGCATTTGCTGAGCCAGGGTCTCAAGGGGGTCCATAGTTGTGTCAGGGACCAGGGTAGAAAAGGTATATGGGCCTGTGATTATGTAATGACGGGGTAGGGAGACAGACAGGTGAGCCCTAATTTACCCGCCACTCAGTCCGTGCCTACTTGCACGGCCCGTCCTATTCGACGGCGTACAACTGGACTACGGTTCCTACGCTCAATATGTGCACGACAGACAAACAGACAAGGGTACACAGAAGCTAAGGGAAATGGGGCAGTTGCCCACGGCAACACCGTGAGCGACAGGCGTAGTGAACGAGCCGAGTCAAACCAGGAGTTTACGAGGTACCAAACGCAGAGCAGGAGCGTAGTCAGTAAAGCCAGGGTCAAAATGAAGCAAGGTCAATAATAATAGCAGGAGCAGCAGAGCCAGGAAACAGGAAAGAATCACAGGCAAAGACAAGCAGGAAATGAAGGTATAAATAGACCGAGGCCAGGAGCTAGAACCGTCTGGCCAGGCTGTGATAGGTTCTCCCACTACTGAGCCTACCAGCCTGAGTGGGAGCAAATCGAGTCACTCTAGCAGACCTAGGAGCAGGTGCAGACTGATTAACCACGGGCGTCGACACAGAAACTGTGTCTGGCAGATCCTTTACACCACGTTCCCGTGACCCAATGTGCCACGTCACAGCGTATTCAAATCATGGAAGCGTCCGGTCTACATGTTTACCGACTGTCATGGTGTGCAAACATTAGATGAAAATTTTGACATATAACTAACTGACTCTAAACCTCATAAGGTAATTTTCTTTAGCTATTATACCAGGATGTAGGCGGAGGAGCAGGCTAAGAGAACGGAAAGTGGCTGAGGCGGGAGTTGGGCCAGAGTGAATATGACGCTTGACTGGGGTCTGGGGAGGGGAAGGGGAGAGAGACAGGTGGGAAGGTGGGAGCAGAGGGGCAACATGAAAAAAAAATTATTAAACTGAATCTACTGCTTTAAAACAGTCACTCACCAAGTTGCAGAGCTGGCCGCTGCTTCTGGCCCCTGCATGGGTCCCATTCCTTTCTACAAACCAATTACCACTACTCATAACCTTGATGAGCAGCGGCTGCCCACTTGATTTTACTTTTGTGGCCAGGCCCCTGACAGTAGTACCAGCGGTACTACCCTGATGGCAGGCTTGTTTGCAGAGGTACTAGCCAACTACTTCACAGATAACCCAAGTTTCAAGACCATGCAAAGTTATGGATTTTTGGCATCCCATGGAATATGGGAACAATAGGGAATTCTATCAGTAAGTATTCTGCCTGTTTCTTGGCTAATACTCCTAATGCAATTCCTTCTTCTAGCAGATTTTTTAAAGATTCTTTACATGCGGTGCTTGCTTTCGCCACAAGTTTGCGATATGTCGATTCATTGTCTAAAATTGTATGAACGTGTCTGGGATATAAACAGAAATCTAGAACAACTCCTGCTCCGTAAGATTTGGAGGACACAGTTATACGCTGGATATATGGTGAGCACCTCTGTGTTTTCACCTTTAGCCCTTATGTGTACATAGTGAACCTTTTAGAAGGTTAATCTTTACCCGCTAAGGTGGAAGGGTTGGTTCCAATGCCTAGTTATGGTGGTGTCTGAGGAAATAAAGGTCCTTTTAGACGTCCCGATACTGACCATGAAAACCAGCACCAATCGACGATACAGCGTGTCACAAGGATCAATCATCGGTAATGTATGGGGGCAAACAATCGTTACTACACCAGACCCCGCACCGATCTGCCAGTCCAGCTGCCTCCGGGCACTGGACAACACTGCCGGAAGCAGATGGCTCAGATCACTGCATAGCGGCCGTTCGGCAGAACTGCAGCTCGGCCTCTATTCTTTGACTTCCGGCAGTGTTGTCCGGTGCCCGGAGGCAGCTGGAGTGGCGGATCGGTGCGGGGTCCAGGTGTCGGACACGCACCGATCATATACTGATGACCTATCCAGTGGATAGGTCAACAGTTGTCAGATCGTGGAAAACCCCTTTAAAGGGAAGGTGTCACTGAATTTTTCATTTTTTTTATATAATATTGCTTTTAGTATGTCATTAAAATAAATTGTATTTATTTGAGTTTTTTTGTTGTACTTTTTACTTTTTTTCTTTCTTTTACTTCTCTATGGGGGCTGCCATTTTTTTTTCCATTAACGACACATACAGAGATGGAATACGGCACATACATTCCCATTAAGAATGCGAACGGGAGCCGTTCCATTCAATATAGCGTACGCCGTCTGTGTGGGAACGGCGCATGCGCCACTCCCACACAAACCAAAAGGAAGGTCTTTAGTAGAGTGACATCCGGCTCCATTTTCATGTGGACCGGAAGCCACGGCCGGACAGTAAGATGACGACTTCCGGTCGTGGCTTCCGGCCATATGTTGAAGGCAGCGCAGACGTAAGTACTAGGAGCGGCAGGGCGGGGGCGGCAGCGGCGGCAGGAGCAGGTAAGTTATGTTTGTTTATGTGATGTGTGTGTATGTTAGTGTTATACTGTCTGCTGAGCACTGTATCTAATCCTCCTACACTGTGCATTCACTCAGAAAATGGCGGGCACACCGTGTAGGAGGTTTGAACATTCAACCCCCTCCTTTCTCCTGGCACTAGCCAGGATAAAGGAGGGGAGATTCTGTGAGGACACTAGAGCGAGTGTGTCTACTACAAATTTGCAGCACAAGGATATGAGGTTGCTTTACCACATGCCAATGCTGCAATTTTGGGAATTGCTCCCTCTAGTGACCAGCACATGGAAATGTTATAAATTAGAATCTAATTTATAATATTTCCTGACTTGTGAAAAAATTAAAAAAAATAAAACAATGTGTAATCACTTATATACTAACTGTTTAACTGAAAAAAATAAAATAAAATTTCTAGCGGCACATTCCCTTTAATACTGGCGTTTCATACACCAGTCCTATTAAACAGTTTGCTGGAGTGAGATGCAACACATTTATTAACAGGCGAACGACTCTTAATAAATGTGTCGCATCTTTTAGCTGCAACGCGGCCTGTCATCAGTACTTTCTACATGCTGCGGCCTGCTGTAAGAGCCTGAGGGAATCCGGGAGGGAGAATCGGAGTGGTGAGGTAAATACATTTTTAAAATGTATTTTATTGTCTGATTGGGGGGGCATACAGTCTGATTGGGGGGGAGGTATGGGTCTGGCACGGAGCTTTGCCTTGTTACGCCCCCAGAGATAAATCTGGGCCGCACTATACATATAGATTTCTGCTATAATTTACATCAGTTACTGGCATAAATTATAGTAAAATTGTTGGCCATTTCTGCTAAGCCCCGCCCATTTTTTGCACCCCAAAAATTTCAACATTTGTGCATTTTGTGCATTTTCTATGCAAGTAAACTGTTGTAGAAAGGTTAATATATTTCCCCCCAAAGGCTACAGACCGTAATACAATATCTTAACCCCTTCCCTCTTTAGCCACTTTTGACCTTCCTGACAGGGCCTCATTTTTCAAATCTGACATGTGTCACTTTATGTGGTAATAACGTCGGAATGGTTTTAGCTATCCAAGCGATTCTGAGATTGTTTTCTCGTGACACATTGGACTTTATGTTACTGGCAAAATTTGCTCGATATATTCAGTATTTAATTGTGAAAAACACCAAAATTTAGCGAAAAATTGCAAACATTTGCATTTTTCTCAACTTAAATGTATCTGCTTGTAAGACAGGCAGTTATACCACACACAATTGTTGATAACTAACATCCCCCATATGTCTACTTTAGATTGGCATCGTTTTTTGAACATCCTTTTATTTTTCTAGGACGTTACAAGGCTTTGAACTTTAGCAGCAGTTTCTCACATTTTCAAAAAAAATTCAAAAGGCTATTTTTACAGGGGCCAGTTCAGTTGTGAAGTGGCTTTGAGGGCCTTATATATTAGAAACCCCCAAAAAGTCACCCCATTTTGAAACTTTCACCCCTCAAAGTATTCAAACAGCATTTAGAAAATTTCTTAACCCTTTAAACTTTTCACAGGAATTAAAGTAAAGTAGGGGTGACATTTACAAATTTCATATTTTTTTGCAGAAATTAATATTTAATCCAATTTTCTTTATAACACAGAAGGTTTTACCAGAGAAATGCAACTCAATATTTATTGCCCAGATTCTGCAGTTTTAGGAAATATCCCACATGTGGCCGTAGCTGCTACTGGACTGAAGCACCGGCCTCAGAAGCAAAGGAACACCTAGTGGATTTTGGGGCCTTATTTTTATTCGAATATATTTTAGGCACCATGTCAGGTTTCAAGGGCTCTTGCGGTGCCAAAACAGTGGAAATCCCCCAAAAGTGATCCCATTTGAGAAACTACACACCTCAAGGAAATTATCTAGGGGTATACTGAGCGTTTTGACCCCCAGGTTTTTGCAGAAATTATTGGAAGTAGGCCCTGAAAATAAAAATCTACATTTTTTCTAAGAAAATGTAGGTAAAGCTAATTTTTTCTCATTTCCACAAGGACTGAAGGAGAAAAAGCACCGCAAAATTTGTAAAGCAATTTCTCCCGAGTAAAAAAATACCCCACATGTGGTCATAAACTGCTGTTTGGGCACACGGCAAGGCTCAGAAAGCAAGGAGCGCCATTTGGAGTGAAGATTTTGCTGGATTGGTTTCTGGGCGCCTGTGGGACCAAAACTGTGGATACCCCACAGAAGTGACCACATTTTGGAAACTACACCCCTCAATGCATTTACCTAGGGGTGTAGTAAGCATGTTAACCCTGCAGGTGTTTTGTAGAAATTAGTGTGCACTTGATGTTGCAGAGTGAAAATGTGTTTGTTTTTTTTTCCATAGATATGCCAATATGTGGTGCCCAGCTTGTGCCACCATAACAAGACAGCTCTCTAATTATTATGCTGGGTTTCCTGGTTTTAGAAACACCCTTCATGTGGCCCTAATCTTTTGTCTGGACATTCGACCAGGCTCAGGAGTGAACGCGTACCATGCGAAATTGAGGCCTAATTTGGCGATTTATAAAGTATTGGATCACAATTGCAGAGTCTCAGATGTGAATTAATAAAAATAAACCCCTGAGAAGTGACCCCATTTGGAAACTGCACCCCTCATGGCATTTATTAAGGGGTGTAGTGAGCATTTTCACCCCACAGGTCTTTTCCATAAATGAATGCGCTGTGGATGGTGCAAATTAAAAATTTATATTTTTCCCTAGATATGCCATTTCAGTGGAAAATATGTCATGCCCAGCTTATGCCACTGGAGACAAACATCCCAAAAATTATTAAAAGGGTTCTCCCGGGTATGACGATGCCATATATGTGGAAGGAAACTGTTGTTTGGGCACACTGTAGGGTTCAGATGGGTGGGAGCGCCATTTGGCTTTTGGAGCGTGGAATTTGGTTGGTAATAGTTTTGTTTGGAGTCTTACTGGTGTTTCCGTTTATAATGTGGGGCATATGTGAGCTGGGCAGAGTACATCAGGGGCATAGTCAGGGGGTATAATAATGGGGTAAAAAAACAATAAAATAATCCATAGATGTGTGTTACGCTGTGACACAATCCTTTCTGCACAGGCCAGTGTCGCACTGATATATGGCGTCCTTTATTATCCCCCTTTTGGTCCACACTCCGCATATTTGCAGTTTGAGGAATTTTGCTGTGAAGTGTTGTCCTGGTATAATACGGGCATACGTCGCTTCCAGCAGATATGTTTGGGCCCTCCCCTTCCTGGTTCCCTAATTTTAGATCCTTGATAAATCGCCTCTTGAAACAGAAGAAATGTTCCCCTCGGGCACAACTGCATATTTTTTATTTCCTTACTTACTGAAGCCATAACTAATTTTATTTTTCATAGACGTAGTGGTATGAGGGCTGTTTTTTTGCTGGACGAGCTGTAGCGATTATTGGTACCATTTTGGGGTACATGCAACTTTTTGATCACCTTTTTTCCTATTTTTTGGGATGCCAGGTAAACAAAAAAATGCAATTCTGGCACAGCTTTTTTTTTTTTTTTTTATATACAGTGTTCACCATGCGTTATAAATTACATGTTACCTTTATTCTGCGGGTCAGTACGATTCCGGCGATACCTCATTTACAGAACTTTTTTATGTTTTACAACATTTTGCACAATAAAATTGCTTTTGTAAAAAGAATGTATTTTTTCTGTCGCCAAGTTATGAGAACCATAACTTTCCAATTTTTTTGTCGACGGAGCTGTATGAGGGCTTGTTTTTTGCGAGACAAGCTATAGTTTTTATAGGTACCATTTTTTGATACGTGCGACTTTTTGATCACTTTTTATTCCAATATTTGTAGGCCAAAGTGACCAAAAAACAGAAACTCCGGTATAGTTTTTTTACGGGGTTTTTTTACGTTGTTCATCGCGTGCAATAAATAATATAATATTTTGATACCTCAGGTCGTTACGGTCGCGGCGATACCAAATACGTATGGTTTATTATTTTTTTTCAATAAAAAAGGACTTGATAAGAGAAATAGGGCAATTGTGTTTTATTTTATTGCTTGAAACTTTTATTGTTTTCAAAATTCTATTTTTTTCACTTTTTTTTACACTTTTTTATACTTTCTTTTACACTTTTTTTCAAGTCCTACTAGGGGACTTGAAGTTCCAACTGTCTGATGTTTTTTTTCTAATATATTGCACTCCCTACGTAGTGCAATGTATTAGATCTGTCAGTTATTCACTGACAGCAAGCCGATTAGCCTTCGCCTCCCGGCGAGGCCTAATCGGCTTCCGTAATGGCATAGCAGGAGGCCATTGTGTCTCCTGTTGCCATAGCAGCAGTCGCCAGTCCTGATTGCCTGTCAGGGCTGGTGATCTGCTAGTAACCACTACGATGCAGCAATCGCTTTCGCTTTCGCTAGCTCCGGTTCCTGCCATTACAGGTGGATGTCAGCTGTAACATACAGCTGACTTCCACCGCTGATGACGCCGGATCAGCTCCTGAGCCGGCGCCATCTTTCCGGCGGCTACGGAAGCCGATCAGGCTCCGCCGCCGGGCGGATCTTCACCGTCTTCCGTATTAGGCAGACCGGGAGGCTAGTATTAGGCCTCCGGTTGCCATTGCAGCCACCGGAACCCCGGCAATTTCATTGCTGGGGTTCCGATGACCTGCAAACACCTTAAGTGCAGCACTCGCCGAAATTAGTTTTGATCCCCGCCATTACAGCCGAATGTCAGCTGTAAGATACAGCTGATATCCGGCGATGATGGCACCGACTCAGGTTCTGGGCCATTGCCAAACATTTGGCGTATGGATACGGCAATTTGCGGGAAGTCATAGCTTTCCATGGCGTACCCATACGGCAAATGTCAGGAAGGGGTTAATGTAAGGATGTGTACACTTAATTGTGCTGCAACACTTGTTGTCTCCATTCTATGTCAGTGTGGGAAGTAGATGTCCGGCCTTATGATTTTGTGATATGTGATAGACCCAGAATCCCAATCACCAAACCAAAGAATGCAAAATAAAGACACAAAACATTATAATTGGGTGTTAAATGGTCAAAACTTTTATTATATTATATGACCAAACCCAAAATGGCAAACCTCCCACTCACGAAGAGTCACCCTCCAGCACGCAGGAAAGGAAAAACCCCCTGTGGGGGAAACCTCTAGGGAAACCATGGCTGGAGGATTGCCCTTCCTCTGGGCTTAGAAGGTGCCGAAATATCATTTGTAACAGAATTTGTACGTTTTCTCAGATTTTCAAAGAAAGACAATACAATGAACGAACGACATAAAACACATAAATCGGCTGATCTGGTTGGCTAGGCGGATGTCTCTCTTCCTGGGCACCCATTAAAATGAATGGGTGATCCACGGATGAGACGGGTCCTCCAGATGCCTCCTTGTTGCACCTGTCTCCGCTCTGGCTAATAGGGGGGGATCTCCTGCTGGAAACCCCCCTCTATTACAGACAACCCGTATGAAGAGGATGGCATCACTGTGATGAAGAAGTGCTCTGGGGTGAAGGGTTTCCCTGCTAGAACCTACAAATTACATCAGGTCGGCATTGGTGGGGAAGTCAAGCTCAAGGTCCTCAGTCCCATCCAATATGGCGCTGAACGTGGCAGTAAAACCTTCTAATATGGAATCTTCTTTATGTCATAAACATTTGTATTTATGACATCAGCACCTTCATCATCATTACTGCAGGAGTTTATTACCACTGCACAACTCATACATTGTGACATCACCCACAGTGGTCTGAAGTGTTAACCCTTTACTGACTGGCAATGTACTTACCACAGAGGCCATAAAGCTGAATAGAACATATCAGCGGCCATAAAGGAAAAGGGATAATGCAGGAAGCATCTCCGCACAAGAACTATCCATGACAAAGGGTTGTCCAGGATGAGAGAACTTGTCTGCTTTCTCCAAAAACCAGCACCACACCTGTCCATAGGTTGTGTGTGGTATTACAGCTCATTACCATTCACTTCAATGGAGCAAACCTGCAATACCAGATACAACCTGTGGATAGGTGTGGTGCTGTTTTTGAAAGAAAGCAGCCATATTTTTCTAATCCTGCACAGCCCCTGTTAGAAATAGTTCAAAAAAAGGGGGAGAAAAGAAATTAAAAAAAGGGAAAAAGAGGAACTCTGAGGTAAAATAAATCAAACTAGACTGAAAGGAGTCTGCTGGAGGTGCCAGATGGAAAGAGAGATTTCTGCCATGGGGACCAGATTAGTTGAAATGTATCTTGAAGGGGGGCATCAGAGAGTGGGTTTTAACCCCTTCTAGCCCTATGAAGTGCTGTTGCATTGAAAAACTATGCAGTTCATCTTCGAATGCAGCGTCACAAAAACAAATTATTTTGTAAAAAATAAAACGATATAAATTTGGTATCGCCATAATCGTAACGACCCGCAGAATCAAGTTATCATGCAAATCATGCCGCCCGATGAACACTGTAGAATCAAAACAGAAATGGCGGAATTACAGGTTTTTTTTCAATTCACCCCACAAAATGTAGGTGTTTTTAAATTTTTTTTTAATACATTATATGGTACATTAGGCCGCAGGGTAAATTCCACATAAACAGCGCCATTCATCGGTTAACTGTTTAAATAATACCAGTTCAAGTGACCTTTATCGAAAAACACCATAAGACATGTTTTCACAATTAACCTTCTAATTGGGCCTAGCATGTGTGATACTGTCTGCTAAGCCGTTGTATCTAAGCATATTATATGTGATACTGTCTGCTAAGCCGTTGTATCTAAGCATATTATATGTGATACTGTCTGCTGAGCCGCTGTCTCCTATAAAGTAGCAGAGCTATCAGGTGTCATAGTGTAATGAAACGGGGTAGGGAGACGGACAGGTGAGCCCTAATCTACCCGAAACTCAGTCCCTGCCTACTTGCACGTCCCGTCCTAAGTGACGGCATACAACTGGGCGACGGTCCCTATGCTCAATAAGTGCAAGACAGACAATAAAAGACAAGGGCACACAGAAGAAAAAGGGGGAGGTAGGGGCAGTTGCCCACGGAAACACAGTGAGCAACAGGCAGAGGTGAACGAGCCGAGACAAACCAGGAGAGTACGAAGTAGCAAATCAGAGCAGGAGAATAGTCAGTCAAGCCGGGGTCAATAAGTAACTGCGGTCAATAAGGTAAATAGCAAGAATTGAAGAGCCAGGAAACCAGACAATCACAGGCAAGGAACATGCTGCAAGTGAAGGTAAAAATTGACCAACGGCGGGAGATAGAACCGTCAGGCCAGGCTGTGATAGGTTTTCCCTCTCCTCAGCCTGCCAGCCTGAGTGGTAACAGATCGTGTCACTCTAGCAGACCTTGGAGCTGATGAAGGCTGATTAACCCCGGGCGTCGACATAGAACCTGTGTCTGGAAAACCCTTTACAGTACCCCCCTATTATGAGGGGCCACTGGACCCTTCCAACGTGGGCCTGGCTTGTTGGGGAACCAAAGATGGAACTTCCTGAGCAATATACCGGCGTGAATATCCTGGGCGGGTACCCAAGTCCTCTCCTCAGGCCCGTATCCTCTCCAATGGACTAGGTACTGGAGGGAGCCTTGGACCATCCTGCTGTCCACAATCTTGGCTACCTCGAATTCTACCCCATCCGGAGTTAGAACAGGGACCGGAGGTTTCCTCGATGTAGCCAAGGACGGGTAGCAGCTTTTCAAGAGGGAGGCATGGAACACGTGTGTATCTGAAAAGACGGGGGTAACTCCAGCCGGAAGGAGACAGGGTTGAGGACCTCAATGATTTCGTACGGCCCTATATACCGGGGAGCAAACTTCTTGGACGGAACTTTAAGGCGCAAATTTTTAGAAGACAGCCACACCAGATCCCCGACCACAAACAAGGGGTTAGCAGAACGTCTTTTATCTGCCTGAGTCTTTTGGATGCTCTGGGACGCCTCAAGGTTCTTCTGAACCTGGGCCCAGACTGTGCACAGTTCCCAATGAACAACATCTACCTCGGGATTGTTGGAACCCCAAGGTGAAACAGAGGAGAACCGTGGATTTAACCCAAAATTAAAGAAGAAGGGGGAAACCCCCGACGAGTTACTGACCCGGTTATTAAGGGAAAATTCGGCGAGGGGAATGATGGAGACCCAATCATATTGACAGTCAGAGATAAAATACCTTAAATATTGTTCTAGAGACTGATTACTCCTCTTAGTTTGGCCATTAGTTTCAGGATGGAAGGCCGAGGAGAAGGACAGATCAATCTCCAGCTTCTTACAGAAAGATCTCCAAAACAATGAAACAAATTGTACCCCTCTGTCAGAAACAATATTGACCGGAACCCCATGGAGATGCAGGATGTGTTTGACAAACAAGGTAGCTAACGTCTTGGCATTGGGTAGTTTCTTGAGGGGTACAAAGTAGCATATCTTACTGAAGCGGTCTACTACAACCCACACCACCGACTTGCCTTGGGACGGAGGCAAATCGGTGATAAAATCCATGGAGATATGGGTCCAAGGTCTCTGGGGAATGGGCAAAGAACATAGTAAACCCGCAGGTCTGGACCTGGGAGTCTTGGACCTAGCACAAATTTCACAAGCGGCGATGTAGGCCTTAACGTCCAATAGGTTCGAGAAATGAGGTGCTTGGTACCCAGGAAGCCTGGATGGATAGATAGTGTGGAGTCATGATTCTCCCTGAGCAACCTTAGCCGGAATTGCAGGGGAACAAATAGCTTGTTCTCAGGAAGGTTCTCAGGAGCAGAAGATTGATCAGCCGCAATTTCGGAGACTAAGTCGGAATCCACAGAGGATATGATTATACCTGGGGCAAATTACAAGAGGGATCCTCCTCATGAGGAGGGCTGGCCATGGAGCTATGCGACAGAGCATCAGCTTTAATATTTTTTGACCCAGCCCTATAGGTAACCACAAAGTTGAATCTCGTAAAAAACAACGCCCATCGAGCTTGTCTCGGGTTTAGCCTCCGGGCAGATTCTAGGAAAACCAGATTCTTGTGGTCAGTAAGGACTGTTACCTGGTGCCTAGCCCCCTCCAGGAAGTGGCACCACTCTTTAAATGCCCATTTAATGGCTAAGTGTAAAGGATTTGCCAGACACAGCATCTGTGTCAACGCCCGTGGGTAATCAGCCTGCATCTGTGCCTAGTTCTGCTAGAGTGACTCGTTCTGCTACCACTGAGGCTGGTAGGCTGAGGAGTGGGAGAACCTATCACAGCCTTGCCAGACGGTCCTAGCTCCAGCCCTTTGTCTACTTATACCTTCATTTGCTGCTTGTCCTTTGCCTGTGATTCTCTTCCTTCCTGGCTCTGCTGTTCCTGCTTTTCCTATTGACCTCTGCTTCATATTGTCCCTGGCTTTACTGACTACTCTCCTGCTCTGCGTTTGGCACCACGTACACTCCTGGTTTGACTCGGCTCGTTCACTACTCTTGTTGCTCACGGTGTTACCGTGGGCAACTGCCCCATTTCCCTTAGCTTCTGTGTAGCCTTGTTTGTTTGTCTGTCGTGCACATATTGAGCGTAGGGACCGTCGCCCAGTTGTACGCCGTCGCCTAGGACGGGCCGTGCAAGTAGGCAGGGACTGAGCTTCGGGTAGATTAGGGCTCACCTGTCTGTCTCCCTACCCCAACATTACATAATCACAGGCCCTATACCTTTTCTACCCTGGTCCCTGACACAACTATGCACCCCCTTGAGGTCCTGGCTCAGCAAATGCAGGGTCTCTCCCTACAGGTCCAAAACCTGGCTCAGAGGTGCAACCAGCGTGATGAGACCCAGGTGGTTCCCTCCACCTCACCTCTTGAACCCCACCTCAAGTTGCCTGGCCGGTTCTATGTACCTCCAATGTCGCACCAACATACGCCAACATCTTCATGGCATTTTTCGAAGAAAACTTTGTGTACCCATCCAGCTTCTTCCAATTTGTAGGGGGCTGGATGAGGTACATAGACAATATTTTCTTTGTGTTGTACAACAGCGAAATTGAGTTATTGATACTTCAGGAAGAAATTAATAGCCACTTCTCTGAACTACAATTTACCCTAATATATTCACAGGAGAATATACAATATCAGGATACAACAGTTACAAAGAAAGATAATTGTCTTGTTACAGATTTATACGTAAAACCCACTGATTGCAATAATTTGCTGCATTTAAGTAGTTGTCACCCGCGGGGTACAGTGGAGTCCCTTCCATTTAGTCAACTCCTTAGAGTTAAGAGATTTGTCTCAGAGGACAATGTTGTGGAGAATAGACTTGGGAGTATGTGCAATAAATTCCTCAGGCGAGGCTACCCTAGATCTGTCATAGAAAGGGCTAGCAATAAGGTAGGAAAATGCAAACGTAGTGACCGGCTGATCAAAAACTCCAATAAGATGATGTTTAAGAGAATTCCCTTTGTGTCAACGTATTCTCCCACTAGCAAAAAAATCTCTAAGATCCTCAGGGATTATTGGCCCATCCTCAGTAATACTTTCTCTAAGAACATTGAGTTCCGAGATCCTCCGATTATGTCCTATCGTAGACCCCCTAATTTGCGGGATAGGTTGGTGCGTGCAGACGTAGGTTCCCTAACTAAGTCTCAAAAGAAAGGATGTGTTCCCTGCCTTGGATGTTGCAATTGCAATAGTATGATGCGGGGTAACACCATGGTACATCCAAGGACAGGTAAAATGTATGGGATTAAGCAGTCTTTCACATGCCTATCTAAGTTTGTTTTATATGTCATACAATGTCCATGTGGACTTTTATATGTGTGAGAAACCACATAGGAGTGCAGAACGCGCATTAATCAACATAAATATACCATCAGGAGTAAAAAAATTGATTTGCCAATCCCTGAGCATTTTGTTCAGTTTGGCCACAATATTTCGCAATTGCGGTTCAAAATTATTGATGGGGTTGCACTAGAACTTAAATGGATCTACGAACTAGATACCCTTGAACCGAAGGGGCTCAATAGGGAGTTCAGGACTACGGGTATCTGTTAAGAATGTGTCTGTGGGCAGGGCTCTGGCCACATCGTCATCGGAAATGGAATTGTGATAAGGTGCCTGGTTATTAACCAAGTGATTATTTTATCATTGGATATGTTTTAATTGTCCGTTTGGAGAAAACCGATCAGTCTCTGGGAATGTTGCTCGTATCAAGGTTCTCTGCCTGTCTCATCATAGAAAATTGTGGGCATTTGATGGCTTCTTTTTTTCCCCTTTCTTTCTTGTTATTGTATTGCTATATAAAAATATAAATGATAATAACGCTACTTTCGACAACTGTAGGGATCTGTATTATTAGAATTATACTATTCATGATAAGAAGATGGGACACGCAGAGTATTATCCTATATGTGAGCGTCCGTTTGTTCTGATGCTTAATAGTTCTCTATTGGTTGGGTTACGTGTTACCCGACCTTATGCGCACGCGCATGCGCAGTCTTGAGTAAGACCGCGATGCGCTTCTATGGTAACGGCAGATGCCGGAGATTGAAGGAATTGGTACTTCCGGTCATGCGCTGTGAGAACCCTAGACGTATACGAGATCAGCTATGTCCTTGGAGACTGTTACAACGGTATTACATTGGCGATCTACAATAGTATGTCCACTATATTTGAGTGTGACGATGTGGGGGCTTGTTTTACTATGTAACGATGTGTTTATGAGGGTTTACTAAACGTTATTATTGTTGTGGTTGTACAGGAAGTGATGTCATATCACAGGTGATATATAAAGTGTGCACTAATGTAATATCACTATGCTTGACAAAGACCCTATAGGGGTTGAAACGTTGCAGCTTTTCATGCTTGGTGAATAAATCTGCTTTTTTTGGACATCTGAGTGCTGCACTTTTTCTTTCTACTATTATATAAACGGCATTACTTGTTTGTGCACATAGTTATATTGGATGCATATTCTGTGTTCATCACCATGGACCCTCATTCACATAATGCTACATTTCATTGTGTTCTCTGTTCTATAAGTGGCCATTATTTATTCATTATTTTGTGCTTGCCTACAAAAGGGTTAATGTATTATGGCATTTCATATATTTCTAAGCATACTACCCTGCTACGGAATTCTTATGTTGACGCTCGTGTATACCTAGATGTGCGTCTTTTGGACGCACACGTATGGGTGTGGATTGGCGTTTAAAATTAGCGTTCACTGCTATTTACATATGTACATTCTAGATGTTATCACCATACGTAGCTTGTTTAGTCTTGTACTCTACAATCGCCCCATCCTCTTTGCTGGCACTTTTTCTACTCTTTCCAGCTTCCAAAATGGCCACCGTCGTATAGTGCGCCATATTAGCGTTCCCATATTCTCCTGTCACGGCGTCCCCTTCTTTATGTCATGCGCACTCCCGTCTTGAGTGCGCAGATTTAGGGTTTGACTCTGGCCGTGTTGCCTCAGTAATTCTATCCTTGGTATTCAGTGGCGCACACACCTGCTGCATCACTTCAATCCTTAATGCTATTCACCTGTAGTAGTTGGCCACTATTGGCCTTTGGCTAAATTTACTCCTCCCCCCATCCAGTACAAATACAGTGCCAGATACCTCTCCTGTCAGTACCCCTTGAGAAAGCTACCGCGAAACGTGCGTTGGGGCTCGTGGTGTGGTGTCCACTTTTAGGCTGATTATGCAGTATACCGGTTGGTATAGGTCCGGGGACCGGATTTGAGTTGCGGTTACCCCCTGGTCACTATATCTTTACACTCACACATATACCAGTGTGGGTGGGCTCTGCTCGCTATGTACTCTGTTTGGCTCATTACTTTCTCTATTATGCAGGCACTCTGCATGTACCACATTGTGGTTTTTGAACTTCTTTATTTGCAAGTTGTTCTTTGAATTGTTTATTATGCTTTTCTTTGCCTCTTGAGTATTCTTTACTTGTTACAGCTCTTGTGTTCTCCACATCCATGCATTTTAATTGTATGTCTTATTTTAGGTCCTGATGGCCAACATGTTTTTATGTATATTTAATAAAGTATTGCCATTATTACAAGTCATACTTGTGTACTTGGTGTTTGATGTTGTCCCTTTTGGGATGTGTGATCTGTCCACACATACAGTCATGGGTATTCATTCTTTGCTTTTGTTTTGATATGTGTGGACGTTTATCGTTTGGTCTGTTACTATATAGGTATTCATTAATATACAGATAGTTGTAGAAAGATGTGCCTAATATAATAAGAGTCGCAGAGGCCTATTATTAAATTCAGTGCATTTCTGGCTGTCCATGTATTTGCACATTTTTTACACCAGAAAACTGACAAGTTAATAAACTTCCCCTGGTGTGTTGTGACGGGTCCATTAAGTTAATTGAATCCAATCACAACGCAGCTTTCTTTTAAATTCAGACCAGGATGAAAGCTGAGCTCTGATTGGTTGCTATGGGCAATAAGGACAGTTATACGGTTAGACGGTTTTGATAAATTTGCCGCACTAATGATACCAGTCACACTCATCGAATAAAATGTATGTTTTATTTAAGGTTTTTGTGGATCAAAATATAAGATGGTAAAGATTATGTTAACCCCTTAATGACCAGGCCATTTTGCGCGTTAATGACCAAGGATTATTTTTTGCTTTTTCACGGTCGCATTCCAAGAGTTGTAACTTTTTTTTTATTCCGTCGACATCGCCGTATAAGGGCTTGTTTTTTGCGGGACGAGTTGTGTTTTGTAATTGTACCATTTTTAGATGCTTACAATATATTGATTAACTTTTATTAACTTTATTTTAGGAGATAATTGAAAATAAGCAGCTATTCCAGCATTAATTTTCACGTTATAAATTTACGCCGTTTACTATGCAGCGTAAATAACAAGTTAACTTTATTCTATGGGTTGGCACGATTACGGGGATACCAAATATGTAAAGCTTTTATATGTTTTCCTGCGTTTGCACAATAAAAAGCCTTTTAGAAAAAAATCAATTGTTTTTCCATCGCCACGTTCCAAGAGCCGTCATTTTTTTATTTTTCCGTCGATGTGGCCGTATCCGGGCTTGATTTTTGGGGGCCAATGTGTAGTTTTCATTAGTACTATTTTGGGGTACATAGGACTTATAGATTAACTTTTATTTTTTATGGGGGGAATGGGAGAAAAGAGAGAATTTTGCTGTTGTTTTTTGCGTTTTTTTTGGACGCCGTTCATCCGGCTGTTTAATTAATGTGTTCATTTTATTGGTCAAGTTGTTACGATCGCGGGGATACCATATATGTGTATGTGTGATTTGTTTTGACACTTTTACTGAATAAAACCACTTTTTGGGCAAAAAAAGTAGTTTGATTTTGACTGTCATTTTTTGTTTTTTTTTCCACAAACTTTATTTAACTGACTGACATTTTTTTTTTTTAGTCCCACCAGGGGACTTCACTATGCGATGTGCTGATCGCATATATAATGCTTTGGTATACTTAGTATACCAAAGCATTATTGCCTGTCAGTGTAAAACTGACAGGCAACCTGTTAGGTCATGCCTCCGGCATCGCCTAACAGGCAGTTGCTGAAGACAGACCTGGGGGTCTTTGATAGACCCCCGGCTGTCATGGAAACCCGACGGCGATTTGTTTGCGGGGGCGCCGATCGGGTGACAGAGGGAGCTCCCTCCCTCTGTCAAACACATTAGATGCCGCTGTCACTATTGACAGCGGCATTTAATGGGTTAAACTGCCAGAATCGGAGCGCGCTTTGATTCCGTCAGTTGCAGCAGGAGCCAGGCTGTGTATAACAGCCGTGCTCCTGCCGCTGATCGCGTGGGTACAGTGACAGTACCCGCGCCATCACAGGACGGATATATCCGTCCTCCTGCACGAACTAGCAGCTGCTGAGGACGGATATATCCGTCCTTCGGCGTTAAGGAGTTAATACAAGATCCAGCATAAACAATGGAAGATGTCACAGTATATACTGTAGTATCAGTAAGGGGTGGTAAATCTGTATTCCAGAGACACAGGAAGAGATGACATGTTCTCCTGTTCTGGGCCTGGTCTTCTGGGTGACATTGATGCCCCGGTAACCACACTGATGTCTCGTCTGTGACAGATGTAGACAATTGTAAGTCTTGCCATTGGGATACTTGTAAGATGGCGGGTTCTGCCCTCGGTTGTTATTGGCATTGATGTTGATGTTCTGTTGATATCTGCTGACTTGTTCTGGGGGGAGAAGCGCACAACCCTATTAAATATGGATCATTCAGGCTGCATGACAAATATAGAGAGGGGACACATCTAGAGGAACTTACCTTTCTATCAGCAACAATGGCGGCTCCTCCGGTGACAGGGAGCGCTGTTCTCGCCAGATATAACGCGGAATTGATGTTTATGCTGCAAGAGAAATATTTGCTATTAATGCTCTACTAATATGTGTGTTTCTTGGCAGGCAGAAAATAGAGAAGATGTTTTAATGTGGGTTTTCCGTAAGTGGTCCTGGGGGTCATACTACGAACCTTATAGATGGTTGATCCGAGTAGTGGGTTTGATCTTGAGCTGCGCTGCTCAGGATGTTATAGGAACTTTCTGATGTTCACAAAGTGGCATTGTTGTTTTATCCACCTGAGATGGTAAATGTTCCTTAGGAGTCCTGCAAGATGCCAAGTAATGTCTAACATCAATAACAATGTTCCCCTCAGCCATAATTTAGCTTAGAAGGTAATGCACCATATCAGGCAATTGTATCAATGTGACTTTTCCTTAAAAAAATAATTATATTATATTTCATAAATACTTACAACTGGGATCCCCACTAATCCCGAGAATGGGGATCCTCATTCCTCCTTGTTGCATCGCCCCCTCACAGTGAGGAGGAGCTTGAATGGAGCAGCGGTCGAGTAAACACCCACCGTTACATTTAATGTTTATGGGACTAAGAGGAACAGCCAAGCGCTGTGCTCTGCTTTTTCTATAGACCTTTAATGGAGCGGCAGCGTGCATGATTGACTACTATGCAATCAATGTCCTCCTCTCTGTGGTCGAGCAGTGAGGAGGAATAGGGGGTTTAGGATCCCTGTTCTCGTGATATCTGGTGGTCCTAGCAGTGGTCTTTCAAGTGCTGGGGCCCCCAGTGATCAGACATTTATCGCCTATCATGTGAAATAGCCCTTTAAGTTGGTCAATTCTAACAAAGTACAGAGGAAGACCTAAGATGTGGATGAAGATTCTCACAAAAACATAATTACAATTACAATGCTCTTACCTTATGTGCGGGAAGGACATGAACACAGGCAGCTAAGCTTTTTGGCCTTTCCTCCTAATGCCCATTAAATAGACCTAGCGGTCAAATCGTCCACCAGCCAAGGGGATGCTGGAATGAGAAATATATTGATGTAGGACATATGATAATGTTAGCGGGTAACCACACAATAATTGTTTAGTTTCACATCCTATAATCCTCCAGTACTGTCACCCAGGTATACAGCCACCTGCCCCAAAGTGTGAGCTCTGCTATAAGGCCCATGTAGTAATGGCGGCTACTGAGAGGATCATATCAACATAGAGGAAAGCGTGACTTACTTATCTGAACCAGGCCTGAGGTTTACTTCAAAGATGCCATACACGGGTCGGTGGTCTGATGTTTTTAAAAGAGGGCAAGAGTCGTATCTCAGGACTCGCACATCTCCCTCACATTGGCTCTTATACAACACCCTGTCCTGTAGAGGTCATGAAGATAACATATCAGTGAAATCATATTATACATTTTTTATTTACTACATTGCATCATATAGTTACATTTTGGGCCCATTTTATTTAAATTGCCAAATATTAAGACTTTATTACATTTTAGGTTCTACTTGGTCACACAGATTTCATGAAATAAATATCTTTGGGCCATGCTGGACAAGGACATATTACACTGGGACATTGTGATGACCAACTCACTACATGAAAGTAAATGGACTGGATGCTATATTCATAAGAAATGACTTCTCAGCTATAATTATAATAATTCATTATATTGGGGGAGGGGATTCATTATATCATGGGTTAATGATGGGTAACTGTTTGGTGGACATTTGTTTAGAGGATTTGTCTTGCTCTGGATCCACACAGCTTAAACTTACACAACCGGGCGATACTTCACGGAATTTATTGTCTATTGTTTCTTTAGTTCTAAAGACCAAAAAATAAAAAAGATATCTTACCGTGTATGATTGAATTCTCTGCTTTTCTGATGTATCATAGGTGTCTGTGCCAATGTCAAACTTATAGGTAGGAAGGAATTCAATGGTGTTCTCCTTAAAACCTACAATTATGGACCCTTGAGTTGAGAGGACAAAAAAAAGTATTTGCATTAAAAACATGTGGAACTGATGATTGTAGGACTATATAGGAATGTGGGGAACATATCCACCATCATGACAGTGATTTGTATTGATCTGTTGAGGTGTATGTGGTAATGGCTGAGGAGTGATAGAGATCTGTCTACTAGTAACTGTACCGTTGTTCTTGGCGTCATTCAGATGGTCGTGTTTGAGGAGACTGGACATATCTCTTCCTTTGATGTTCTGCAGAAGAGATTCCACAGTTTTTCTGTCCTATTTTAGTTGGAAATTGAGATCCCCAAACCAAAAAACTCGATCAAAGCGGCAGGTGACGTCCACTGTAGAATGAGATAAACACAGGACACAATTAGACCACATGACTGCAATAGACTCAATGGAGATAAATAGAGAAAGGAATCGATAGGTTCAACCACATAAGTAATACTCACAGGCATTGGAGTTTATTATTTCCGGAATAATTTGACGCAGACGGAGACCCTCGGTTATGGTCTTGTAGTCCTTGATCCTTTTTTGACTGCCCTAACTGCCAACAAAACATATGCATATTAGTAAATGAGACCTCCTGGAATTAGGAGAACCACCACATTTTCATTTTCTTTGACAATATAATCTAGGTTTCTTTATCTGATCTAGGTTTCTACTTTTTAGGTTGTGTGGTCTGCAAATAGTTTTTAGTTAAATGGGAATTCCATCTAAATTCATCTTTTGACATTTCAGAAGAGGAGACTGGTGGAGTTCCATGATCTGGTTCTCAGTCGCACTGATATTTCTGGTACTCTATATCTAAGACACAATAATGTTTTTGATAGAGGATAATGAATTTCTATAGCGGTCTGTAGAGGACATTAGGCCGTTTATCCATCCACTATTACTCTCCTCTCATTACATAGAATAAGTTTGATGGATTAGAAAAAGTTTGATCAAATGGCCGAAGAACCTTTCATTTTGCACCAAAACATTAATAGTACAGATCTCTTCATATTATATAATATATTTCAGTTTATTATTAAACAGCAGCACTTTTATACACAGTAAAACTGTACATAGTCCCATATTAAAATCGGACATACTTACATTTGATATGGGAATTAATAAACAGGAAAGATGTTCCAAAGACGGTGAAGGCAACACCCAAAGCTCCTTTGGTTTTGACATGGTGGAATAGCCTGGTTGTTACATGGGTGTGTTCTACCTCTGTATAAGAAACACAAGGAGAAGGGTCAGTGGTTAATAGTACCACATGCATCAATGAAACAGAGATAATTTCCTCCTAAACATTATATTACATTTTGTAACTGTGGAATCAGCTCTCAGATCTCCAATACTCCATATAGTGAAGAATCTGAGAGTGGAGCTGTCAGGCGTCTAATTCTAATGACTAAATGAGATGTAAAAACACAATAGTTTATTCCTATAATCAGGACACAGAATGTAGATGTAAGAAAGTGAATCACACCTGAGCAGAACCAGATCAGTTCCCGTCTAATAAAGATGGTGAGATACAGGACTCCGAGCCCGGATGAGTGGTATAGCACGTAGTGCGGACCAAGGGTCTCCTGTAATTTTATCTCCCATTCCCGCCTACAAGAAAACACAATTACATTTATTTATATATTAATAAATGACGCCAGATTAAGATCCTCAATTTATCTGTTAAACAATCCATAGTATGGCCTCTGAGGTTAAATAGGAAAAGTAGAGAGTGATCCTACAATAAGTAGAGAATCGAGAGATAATATAGGCTGTTGTAAGACGACTGAGAAGACTTACCTGTTTGGACATCCTTCCTGATGTCTTTGGCGTCATTTGATGGCAATAGCAGATCCTCCAGCCTTTCAGGGAACTCTTTCCATTCCATATTCCAGATGGCAACATACAGTCCCAGCCTCCTATCTGGGAAACAGCAATCTAGTTCTTTAGCGCCGATCACAGCGCTGCTGCCCAAGCTCCTGAATTCGCTCTTCTTGGTGTTCTTTGAGCCAATGTCACAAGATTTGCTGTGACTTGGATCGCTTGATTTTTCGGCTGCCATATCTTTGATGACAGAAAATTTCTGGAGCGAGATGTTAGGCTCCTCCATAGTCGGTATTTCTCCCATCAGATTTCCTTTATCAGGAATCTGGGAGACATGATATTTCTTCATTTTTTTCCAAAAGGGCATGGTTGTTCAATGCCCCGGGTGCTAGATTGCACCAATGTCCTTGGTAGAAAACCGGAAGACTGTCAAGTTGAAATTTGACTTATCGCATCTAGTTCTTTGAAACTAGGACAAATCGTTGACCGTAAAAGCAGCACAGTAAGTAACACAGTGTCAATCCAACAGCAAGATCTAGAATGACCAGAGAAAGGAATAGTTAGCGGCAACTCTAAGGGAACCGTTACTTGTGATGAAACCAGCTGGAGAAATTAGTTATTAAAGGGGTATTGTATCGGCTGCCGCGCTGTTCCCCGCCTTCCCCACGGCCTCTGCTCCGGTTCCTGTGTCCTCCATTACCACATGCTCATCCTGAGCTCCACTTCCCCGATCCGGACGCTCTGCTGGTCCTGGACGGCGTCAGGTATGTGCATCCCTTACCTCCCTCCGCGGCCGTCATCCTCGATGTGCAGCTGCAGTCATTAGAGGGCGTGCTGACTCGTTCTGTCTTAAAGGGCCAGCGTGCGCCTTAATTCCAAAGACTTCCTATTTAAGGTTCCTCCTTCCTTTCCTCCCTGCTTGTTCAACCAAGTTCCCCGTGAGCTTCCCTGTGCCCTGGTTCTCTGTTTCCTTCTCTTCTGCCTTGTCTGGATTTCCCGTTGCTGACCTCTGCCTGAACTTGACTATCCTTGCCTGCCGCCTGCCTTGACCTATTGCTTCCATACCCGTTACGACGCCTGCCCTATTGCTTCCATACCCGTTACGACGTCTGCTGCCTGTCCTGACTTCTGCCTATCCATCCGACCGCCTCTACCCGCTGTGCCAAGCGTTGCCTGGGTTCCAAGCATCATCTCCCAGACGACACAGAAGATCCACGAACAAACCGGTGATAACCGTTATAGGTATTCCAACAACAGGATCTTGTCAATCAAAAAGGTCAGTAAATAACATTAATTGGGGTCTTGGAGCTTGGACCCCCTGTTAATGACATTGGTTGAGGTTTGGAAGCTGGAATAATGTATTGGTTGTTGCATTGACCACATGGCATTTTCGGGTTTTATATAATTTTGATATTAATTGATAACTATTATTAATATTGACATTAATTATTCTTATTACTATTATTTTATTTATTAATAATTGATAATTATTCTTGAGGATACGGTTGTAGGGGGTTAGGGATGTTTTACTGCAAATTAATCTGAGGAATGATATCTTGCTTTTTATTTTATCACTTCCCTAATGTTTGAATACAAGAAATATTAATATTCCTAATATTTATTTATTTATGCACTAGATCCACTTGATAAACTTTATAATAAAATTACACTACCATAGACTCAGTATATACATGGCTATCAAGTCTAACATCACAAGACTTTAGAATAGCTGAACCTGATGCTGGTTGGATACATATACATACACCAGCTAAGATATAGGTTGAAACTGATATGTAAATAGTATATATATATATATATATAGAGAGAGAGAAATATATATACACACACACATATATTTATTTATACTGTGCCCACCAAAAGTTCCAGAACACCCTCATAACTTTTGAACGGCTCGAGGTAGAAGGTTGAAATTTGATGGGATTCAAACGCTTTTGGAGCGTGAAATTTGGTTGGTAATAGTTTTGTTTGGAGTTTTACTGGTATTTCAGTTTATAATGTGGGGCATATGTGAGCTGGGCAGAGTATATTAGGGGCATAGTCAGGGGGTATAATAATGGGGTAAACAATAAAATAAGTCATAAATATTTGTTACGCTGTGAAGCAATCCATTCTGCACAGGCCAGTGTCGCACTGATATATGGCGTCCTTCCTTATCCCCCTTTTGGTCCACACTCCGCACCTTTGCAGTTTGAGGAATATTGCTGGGAAGTGTTGTCCTGGTATAATACGGGCACCCTCGCTTCCAGCAGATATGTTTGGGCCCTCACCTTCCTGGTTCCCTAATTTTAGGGCCTTGATAAATCGCCACTAGAAACAGAAGAAATGTTCCCCTCGGGCCGGCACAACTGCATATATTTTTTTCCTGACTTATTGGAGCCATAACTAATTTTATTTTTTCATAAACGTATTGGTATGTGGGCTGATTTTTGCGGGGCGAGCTGTAGTTATTATTGGTACCATTTTGGTGTACATGCAACTTTTTGATCACTTGTTATCCTTTTTTTGGGGAGGCAAGGTGACCAAGAAACAGCAATTCTGCCATAGTTTTTTTTTAGGTTTTTTTAATACAGCGTTCACCATGCGTTATAAATGACATGTTAACTTTATTCTGCGGGTTAGTCCGATTCCGGCGATACCTAATTTATAGAACTTTTTTATGTTTTACAACTTTTTACACAATAAAATGACTTTCACTGTTCATATTGTAAATTCATATGGTCACCGGTAGACGCAACCAATTGTCGTTCAAGTCCAAGAGCACAATGACATCTTATCTATGGAGACTCAACTTGTTTCCTGATGACCTGATAGGAGATCCGTGGGGATTGTGTCACCCTAGCGGCTTCCCTGCTTAATGTGTTTTGTCTCCGCTTGTAAAGAGAGTCCAAAATAAAATTTTATGGAACTGAAGTTTAACCCCTTAAGGACGCAGCCTTGTTTTGGCCTTAAGGCTCAGAGTCCATTTTTCAAATCTGACATATTTCACTTTATGTGGTAATAACATCGGAATACTTAAACCTATCCAAGCGATTCTGAGATTGTTTTCTCGTGAGACATTGGGCTTTATGTTCGTGGTGAAATTTTGACGATATATTCAGTGTTTATTGGTGAAAAATTGCAAAAATTGTGAGAAAATTTATAAAAAATAGAATTTTTCTGAATTTAAATGCATCTGCTTGTAAAACAGATGGTTATACCACTTAAAATAGTTACTAGTTCACATTTCCCATATGTCTACTTTAGATTGGCATCGTTTTTCGAACATTCTTTTATTTTTCTTGGACGTTACAAGGCTTAAAACATAAATTTCTCATATTTTTAAGAAAATTTCAAAAGCCTTTTTTTTTTAAGGTACCTGTTCGGTTTTGAAGTGGCTTTGAGGGGCCTATGTATTAGAAACCCCCATAAAACACCCCATTTTGAAAACTAGACCCCTCAAAGTATTCAAAACAGCATTTAGAAAGTTTATGAACCCTTTAGTTGTTTCACAGGAATTTAGAGCAAAGTAAATTTGCACATTTCATTTTTCTTGCTGAATTTTAATTGTATTAAATTTTTTTCTGTAACACAGAAGGTTTTACCAGAGAAACACCACTAAATATGTATTGTCCAGATTCTGCAGTTTTTAGAAATGTCCCACATGTGGCTCTAGTGCGCTCGTGGAATAAAACACAAGCCCCAGAAGCAAAGAAGCACCTAGTGCATTTTGAGGCCTCTTTTTTATTAGAATATATTTTAGGCAGCATGCCAGGTTTGAAGAGGTGTTGAGGTACCAAAATAGTAGGAATCCCCCAAAAGTGACACCATTTCGAAAACTACACCCATCAAGAAATTAATTTATGGTTGTTGTTACCATTTTGACCCCACAGTTTTTACACGGCACGTATTTGAATTGGGCTGTGAAATTTAAAAAATGACATTTTTTCCAATAAAATAAATTTTTTAATCAAAATTTCTTATTTTCACAGGGAACAAAATACTCCATTTTGTTGCCCAATTTCTCCTGAGTGCGGCAATACCCCATTTGTGGCGATAAACTGCCGTTTGGGCTCATGGGAGGCCTCAGAAGGGAAGGAGCGCTGTGTGTTCTTTGGAGTGCAGATTTTGCTGGATTGGATTTCGGGGGCAATGTCGCATTTGCAGAGCCCCAGAGGTATCAAAGCAATGGAACTCACCATAAGTGACCCCATTTTGGAAACTACACCCCTCAAGGAATTTATTTATGGGTAATGTGACCATTTAGACCCCATAGATTCTTCACAGAACTTATTTGAATTGGGCTGGGGATTAAAACAAAATTACAGGACAAAAGGGTCCATTTTGTTGCCCAATTTGTCCTGAGTGTGGCAATATCCCATTTGTGGTAATAAACTGCCGTTTGGGCCCATGGGAGGGCTCAGAAGGAAAGGACCACCATTTGGCCTACTGGGGATTTTCTGGTGCGGAGTCATGTATGCAGAAGCCCCTGAGGTACCAGTACAGTTGAAAACCCCAAGAAGTGACCCAATTTTAAAACTACACCCTTAAGGCGTTCATCTAGAGGTGTAGTGAGCATTTTGACCGGAGACCTACACCCCATAAACTGTAATGTGGGTTCTCCCGGGTATGGCAATACCCTACATGTGGCTGTTATCAGCTGCCTGGGCACACAGCAGGGCTCAGAGGGGAAAGACTAGGGGGGATAAGCTGTGCGGAGTGCATCAGGGTAAGTAAAATTGGGGTAAATTATAAACCAAGGGATGTATGATAAATTTTAAAACACTTTCATACAGAGCTCTGGTTATTCGGGACACGTGTCACATTGATATATTGTGTCCTCCCTTATCCCCCTCTTATAGCAGACTTTGCACCTCTTTTGACTTTTTCCCTTCTTGCCAGTTTGGGGAACTTCTCCTGGAAAGTGTTGCCCTGGTACGATGCGTGTGGCCTCGCTTGCAGAAGTACTGGGAGCCCTCCCCTTCCTGGTCCCTAAAAATTAGTTTCTTGATAACCACCTCTTGAAATTCCAGGAAAGTTCCCTTCTGGCCTATACATCGACGTAGCACGTACGCATTGTATAATGCCATCTGTATGATGTGCCCGGCCAGCTTCTTATACCACACCGCATGGCGTTGTAGGGCTTCAGGGCTTGATCTGACAAGTCCACCCCTCCCATGTACCTATGTAGTCGAGGATGCAGTCTGGTTTGGGGGTCTCTGTACTGGTACCTCGTACAGGTACATGGGTACTGGTGTGGGCATGTATTGTTGTCAATACAAGGATATCTCTCTTCTCTTGTACTTGACACACAATATGTTGCTGCTGGATTGTGCCCTGCTCTCACCCCTTCTGAGCGTTTGCCAAGCAGAGTCTTAGGGAGGCCTCTCAGATTTCTTCTAGCAGTGCCGCATGCCGCAATACTTCTGGAAGCGAGGCACTTGAAGAGTGGGATGCTGGTATAAAAATTATCCAGGTAGAGTTGGTAACCCTGGTCCAGCAGTGGGTGCACCAAATCCCAAAATTTTTTGAATTAACTCCAAGTAAGGGGGGGGGGGGGAAGGCATTCTGGAGGCTGAATACTGGTGTCCTTCTCTTCATATATCCTAAATTTGTACGTATACCCTGATGCACTCTCGCAGCTTATACATCTTCACGCCATACCTTGCCCTCTTGCCCGGCAGGTACTGGCGGAATTGAAGCTTCCCTTTAAAATGTACCAAGGGCACATCAATAGAAATACAATTCTCGGGGGTGTATGCTTGGGAAAACCGGGCACTGAAACGGTCTAATAGGGGTCTCTGTTTATACAAACGGTCAAAACTGGGGTAATCTCAGGGTGGGCACGGCTCATTATCAGTATAATGTAAGAAGCAAAGTATTGCCTCATTTAATTTTTTTTTAGGTTCCGGTTCAGTTTTGAAGTTGCTTTGAGGGGCCCATATATTAGAAACCCCTATCAAACACCCCATTTCAGAAACTAGACCCCTCAAAGTATTCACAACAGCATTTAGAAAGTTTATGAACCCTTTAGGTGTTTCACAAAAATTTAGAGCAAAATAGAGGTGAAATTTACATATTTATTTTATTTTGTCAGAAAATCCTTTTTATACCATTTTTTTTTATAACACAAAAGTTTTTACCAGAGAAACACAACTCAATACGTATTGCCCAGATTCTGCAGTTTTGAGAAATATCCCACAAGTGGCCCTAGTGCGGTAATGGACTGAAGCACCGGCCTCCGAAGCAACGGAGCACCTAGCGGATTATGAGGCCTCTTTTTTATTAGGCACCATGTCCGGTTTGAAGAGGTCTTGTGGTGCCAAAACAGTGGAAACCCCTCAAAAGTGACCTCATTTTGGAAACTAGACCCCTTGAGGAATCCATTGTAGTTTTCTTGGGGTGCATGCGGCTTTTTGATCAGTTTTTATTCTATTTTTAGGTGGCGTGGTGACTAAAAAACAGCAATTTAACTATTGTTTTTTTATTCTTTTTTTTTTTACAGCGTTCACCGTGCACTATAAATGACATATTCCCTTTATTCTGCGCGGCGATACGATTACGGCGATACCATATGTTTATAGTTTCTGCAGCGTTCACCGTGCGCTATAAATGACATATTCACTTTATTCTGCGGGGCGATACGATTACGGCGATACCAGATGTTTATAGTTTTTTTTATGTCTTATCGCGTTTGCACAATAAAATACTTTTTGTAGAAAATCATTTACTTTTTATTTTTTGTGTAACGAACTGTAGTTTCGATCAGGACCATTTTTCGGTACATGCGACTTTTTGATCTCCTTTTTATTCCATTTTTTGGGAGGTGAAGTGACCAAACAATTGTGATTGTGGTTCGGTTTATTATTATTTTCTTTTACGGCGTTCACCGTGCGGGATAAATAACGAAATAATTTTGTAGTTCAGGCTGTTACGGACGCGGCGATACCAATTATGTATAGTTTATTTGTTTGTTTATATATTTGTATTAATAATAAAGGACTGATAAGGGAAAAAGGGGGATTTTTACTTTTATTACTTTTAAAACTTTTATTTAGTAAATGCGTAGTGCAGTGTATCAGAGCTGTCAGCTACTCACTGACAGCAAGCATAGTAGGTCCTGACTTTGTCAGGACCCACTAGGCTTCTGTCGATGGCATAGCCGTACGCCATTGTTAGGTGTCCGGTTGCCATAGTCACCATCGCCGGCCGCTATCGTGTAGCAGGCCGGCGATGGTAGCTTAACCCCTAAAAAGCCGTGTTCGGTATTGAACGCAGCTTTTAAGGGGTTAATCAGCGGTGACACAGCGATCGGTCCCCGCTGTAGGAGCTGCGGCAACTGCTGTACGAGACAGCAGCGTCACAGCTCCTGTATGTGTCAGGAAGACGGCCGAAATGGCCGTTACTCCCACGATGTAATATTCCGTCGCTGAGCGTTAAGGGGTTAAACAACTATCAAATATATCACTGTTTTACATCTCCTGTCACTTTTTTTCCAACATAGGATCTAATCCAGTACATATGGCGGCACGTTCCATACTCTCTCTATTGTGTACATATGATACAATGTCCTGTCACCTACCACTGGATTAAACGCGATGTCACACAAATAGCGCTGTGAAGGGTCGGATAAGTGAATTGTATACTCCGTGGTAAGTTGCAGCCGGGCACTGAACACACTAATAAATACCAGTCACCAGTGGCGTAACTACCACAGTAGCAGCCGTAGCAGCTGCTACGGGGCCCGCGGCATGGGGGGGCCCGTGTCGCCCTGACAGGCACATTACATTATGTGCCAGGCCTGGAGGCACGGGCCCCTTCATGCCTAGTAGCAGCATCACTAACGTGACACTAGGCATCCGGGGGGGGGGGCGGGCCGGGGGCCCGGTGATAGCCGCAGGGGGGGTCCGGGAGCCCGGTGATAGCCGCTGCACTGCACACTGTGCAGTTGAATAGGACGGCGATAGGTGGTAGGAGGAGTGCTCAGGCAGGGGAGAGGACAGGGGGCAGAGCTAAAGGGAACGAACGACGCGAGACTTCGGGCGGAGGACAGTACAGTCAGGACTGCCGCTAGTCTATGTCTTCTATGAGGGACGGACCAGAGCTCCCTCAGCCATTACACACAGCGCTGACACTAAGCTCCTCCCATCAGCCTCTGTGTAACACGGATCCAGGAAGTGTCCGGACTGACTGTGTCTTCAGCTACAGTGGTGGAGGGGGAGCCCGCTGCTCCGTGAGGGCGGTAAAGTACCAACACAACCAGCTCTGTGCCAGTGCATCCTGCCGCCGCCGCCATGTTATAGGTGCGCTTACTGCTGTGTGTAATAAATGCACTAGTTGCCTGTGTAACGCTTACAGGGGGTGTTTGTGTTTAGCTTGGCATAGAGGACGATATTATACAGGGCAGACCAGAAGATGGTGCAGGCTTTGCAGTGCCTGATGTTTCTATCCAGGCCAGGACCTGCGTTATGTGGATATTCTATCATATCCACAGTGTGTATGGTGATGCCGCTGTGTCTGGGTTATAGAGGGTTAATAATCACCTGCTGCATGAAGTCCAGTGCGAATGTTCCTTTGCTGAAACCTGTTACTGGAATGATTCCAGGGGTCATGCATGACTATGTAACTAAGGGCTGATTCAGACGACCGTGGCGTTTTTGCGCACGCAAAACACGCAGCGTTATGCCTGCGCAAAAGCCACTTACCTGCTCCGTGTGGCAGCATCATATGATGCGCGGCTGCGTGGTTTTCGCGCAGCCGCCATCATTATGACATGCCATTCGGATGTTTGTAAACAGAAAAGCACGTGGTGCTTTTCTGTTTACATTCATCCTTTTGACAGCTGGTGCGCGAAAGAGGCAGTTCGCACGGAGGTGCTTCCGTGCGACCTGCGTGGTTTTCACGCACCCATTGACTTCATGTACGTGAATCCCAGTCATGAGGTGGTGTAAGAATGACAAATTTGTCTAGCAAGTTGGGGAATATATCTAATTCTATGTTTGCTATTTTGGTTAGGCCCCATGCACACGACTGTAAAAAACACTCCGTAATTGCGTACTGCAATACAGTCCGCAATTACAAACCCTCCAGGTTCTAGCGCTCCGAAAATGTGTCAGTGCCGTATAACCGCGCTGGGAATTGTGGAGTATGTCCTACATTTCTAATTTTGCGGGCCATGCTCCCGAAAAAGTGGCCCGCGGGTGTCGGCGGCCGGCCGTGTGCATGAGGCCTAAATTTGTGCACCCTACAGAACTATTTTCAAATCTCCCTTATTTGTCTCCTAATGTACATGATAAACTATATTAATATTTCCAGGGGGGTAGCTAAAGGCTCATGGTGGTCAGAGCTGTAGCACTTGAGTTCAATGATGAGCATGTTAAGTCTGCTCCGCCGGCCCACCAGCTGCTGTTTGACACATTTTTCCCTATTAGGTCGTTCTCCCATGGGTCGAATAAGTTGCGTAAAAATCATGCAGCGTATCCGACCTGGAACCCGCAGTACATTACGTGCGAAAAATCTCACCTTTTTTTCTCTTTTTTCCGAACGTAATTTGCGCTGTGAAAAATAACGCTAATACTTACCCCCTCCGTCTTCTCTGCGCGTAGTCCGGCCTCCTGCGATGATGTTACAGGCTATGTGACAGGCTGCAGCGGTCATATGGGACGAAACGTCATCCCAGGAGGCCGGACTGCAGGAAGGAGAGCATTCTGGGTAACTATGATTTTTTATTTTTTTTTTACATTTTTTTCCTGAGTTGTGATTTTTTTTTTTGCCGCGTAGTTGCTGCGATTATGTCGTAAAGGTCGCAACACTTGGCCTTCTGTTGCGAGGTATCTCCCCGCTCTGCCATTAAACGGGTTGTTCCTACATAAGACATGTATCCCCTATGGATAGGGGATACATGTGTGATCGCTGGCATTGATAGGGAGAACGGGGGACCGAAAGTCCCCTGAAGTTCTCCATCACAAACCTCGGACTTCCAGGGTCTGTGTCGGCAGCTCCGTAGAAATGAATGGAGCGATTGTGCGCATGCGTGACCAGCGCTCCTTTCATTTTTATTGAGCTGCGCAGACGCCGGAAGTCAGAGGTTAGTCATGGAGAACTTGGGGGGACTTTCAGTCCCCCGTTCTCCCTATCGCTGCCAGCGATCACACATGTGGATAGGGGATACATGTCTTTTGTAGGACACTATAGGTCGGATTTTTTTGGGGGGTTGGGGCTGCATGGCGTTACCTACAGGGGGGGCTGTATGGCGTTACCTACAGGGGGGGCTGTATGGCGTTACCTACAGGGGGGGGCTGTATGGCGTTATCTACAGGGGGGCTGTATGGCGTTATCCACAGAGGGGGGCTGTAAAAAAAGCACTATCTACAAGGGGGGGGTTGTGTGACACCCAGGGGAGGGGGGCCCCAGTCAAAACTTTGCTATGGGGCCCAGCCTTTCCTAGTTACGCCCCTGCCAGTCACACTTATGGATTGATTCCTCCCGACCCTGGCACCGGCTGCAGTATCAGTGTTGCCAGACGCCCGAGCCAGAGGGTCCCTCACAGGGCTCCCTCTGTGGCGCCGGGTCCGAGGAGCAACGTCGGGGCTCAGCCTTTCTGGAGGATGCGAGCGCCGGGCCCGGAGCGGGGGAGAGGCAGCCGAAGGTACCGGAGCGTTGGCCACCGCTGCAGCTTGTTCCTCCAACCAGGCGGGGCCGAATGCAGCAGCCGCCGCCGGCATCTGCTCACAGCTACGAAATGGTAAGAGCAGAGTTCACAGCAGCACAGAATATTTCAGGAGAGGAGCGTGCAGATTCTGTGCTGCTGTGAACTCTGCTCTTACCATTACGTAGCTCTCAGTCTGTTACCTCTCCTCCACTCCTGTCCTCAATAACACCTTCACATGATTGGCAAGTCACCACCCCGCACAAGATCCCCACACTCATCTCCTGAAATACTCTGTGCTGCCTTAAACTCTGTGGACAGGTCAGGATCCTGTTTCTTTTAAATGCTGCTGGGGAACCCACTCGATCCACTATATAAGGCTGCGCCTCCATCCTCTTCTGCCCCAGTCACTTGTTCCCAAGCACTGTAGCGCAGCCTTATATAGTGGATCGAGCGGGTTCCCCAGCAGCATTTAAAAGAAACAGGATCCTGACCTGTCCACAGAGTTTAAGGCAGCACAGAGTATTTCAGGAGATGAGCACGGCCGGGCACGGGCAGCCGGTCATTTTTCCGAGCCCTACTCCCATTATAAAGTATAGGAGCACGGCCCGTAAAATAAAAAAAAAAAGAACATGTTCTATCTTTCTAACGGCACGGGCACCTTCCCGTGAGAAAACGGGAAGGTACCCGTGGCTAACAGAAGTCTATGGGCCCGCTATTTCGGGTCGTAATTACGACCCGTAATAATGGGTGTTTTTGCGGTCGTGTGCATGAGGCCCCGTAATGACGGGTGGCTACATGTGTGCACCCGTCATTACGGCAACGTTGCTAGGCGACGTCAGTAAATAGTCACTGTCCAGGGTGCTGAAAGAGTTAACTGATCGGCAGTAACTGTTTCAGCACCCTGGACAGTGAATTCCGATCAGAATATAGAGTAACCAGTAAAAAAAAAAGGACGTTCATACTTACCGAGAACTTTCTGCTTCCTCCAGTCCGGTCTCCCGGCCGTTGCCTTGGTGACGCGTCCCTCTCGACATCCGGCCCGACATTCCTGGATGACGTTACAGCCCATGTGACCGCTGCAGCCAATCACAGGCTGCCGCAGCCTCTGCAGCCAATCACAGGCTGCCGCGTAAGGCAAGAAGGTCGGACTGGAGGAAGAAGAGGGACTCGTCACCAAGACAACGACCGGGTACGTATGAAATGCTTTTTATTTTATTTTTAATCAGCAGCCTCTTTTCTCTATCAGTGATTGATAGAGACAAGTGGCTCCCGATTTGTATAATATTTTTGACCGGGTTCAGTCAAAACGTGTTCGGCCGAACCCGGTGAAGTTCGGATTCGCTGTGAACCGAACTTTTCCCGATGTTCGGACCGAAACCGGGTTCGGTTGTCCCGGTTCGCTCATCTCTAATTATCACTATCTCCCTGCTGTGTGCACTGATGTTCTCTAAAAAGAGTCCCATATCAGTTTGCAGGTTAAGAGAAGTATAAATCAATAGGTAACAGACCCCAGCTGGATCTGCAGCGCTACCCCAACGTACGTTTCGCTTCAGCTTCGTCAGGAGAGTGAAATGATAATTTATCAGATGTTCAGCAGCTGCAGATCCTTACAGATTGTAATAACTAGACACACACTAAACCGGCTGTGAGAGATGAACATTACAAGTTCTATGCACCACCAGTGACCCATATGCCCGACTTTTATCATATATTATGGGATTTCATTCTATTCCTGAGCTGTAATCTTGGCAGTGCTGGGTAAGAGTCTGACCACAGACAAACATTATGAATATAGAAATTGCATTAAAAATGTACATACAAATCAAACAATAAAATGAATGGTGAAGCCATGCTGATATATGTAAATGATAAGTGTGGTCATAAAAGCAGCTCTCACCGGGTATATCTATTGTGATGTCACTACTATAAAAAATTATAGTAAATCCATATTGAAATATGCAAATTATTGGTGTGGTCATAAAAGCAGCTCACACCGGGTATATCTATTGTGATGTCACTACTATAAAAAATTATAGTAAATCCATATTGAAATATGCAAATTATTGGTGTGCTCATAAAAGCAGCTCACCCCGGGTACAGCTATTGTGATGTCACAGAGCGTAGGTATATACTATGGTGCTGGCCACAGATCTGTCACTCATCAGTTGGATGTGACCGGTAAGTTCTCTATCAATGCTACATCTGTACTTAGCAGGTCTCCATGGCTGCCGGATGGCGTGGGAGCGGGAATAAGGTGAGTTTGAAATTATTATTATTTTTTTTAAATTGTAATAGAAGTGTGGCTGTATCTGCGGGGGGGGGGGACTATATCTACTCGCGGGGGGCTTTATCTACGGGGGGTGTCTATCTACAGGGGGACTATATCTACAGGGCTGGGCTATATACAGGGAGACTATATCTACAGGGGGACTATATCTACAGGGCTGGGCTATATACAGGGGGACTATATCTGCTGGGCTATATACAGGGGGACTATATCTACAGGGGGGCTATATACAGGGGGACTATAGCTACAGGGCTGGGCTATATACAGGGGGACTATATCTGCTGGGCTATATACAGGGGGACTATATCTACAGGGGGGTTATATACAGGGGGAATATATCTGCTGGGCTATATACAGGGGGACTATATCTACAGGGCTGGGCTACATACAGGGGGACTATATCTACAGGGGGGCTATATACAGGGGGACTATATCTACAGGGCTGGGCTATATACAGGGGGACTATATCTACAGGGCTGGGCTATCTACAGGGGGACTATATCTACAGGGCTGGGCTATCTACAGGGGGACTATATCTACAGGGGGGCTATATACAGGGGGACTATATCTACAGGGGGGCTATATACTGGAGTGGGCCGTCTATAGAGCACCATATACAGGGGTGGGCTATATAGTATATCGCCCCCTGTAGATACAGCCCACCCCTGTATATGATGCTCCATAGATAGCCCACCCCAGTATATAGCCCCCCTGTAGTTATAGTCGCCCTGTATATAGCCCAGCCCTGTAGATATAGCCCCCTGTAGATATATTCCCCGTGTATATAGCCCCCTGTATATAGCCCCCCTATGTATAGCCCACCCCTGTATATAGCCCCCCTCTGTATATAGCCCCCCTCTGTAGATATAGCCCCCCTGTGTATAGCCCACCCCTGTAGATATAGCCCAGGCCTGTGTATAGCCCAGCCCTGTAGATATGGTCCCCCTGTAGATATGGTCCCCCTGTAGATATGGTCCCCCTGTAGATATGGTCCCCCTGTAGATATGGTCCCCCTGTAGATATAGTCCCCCTGTAGATATAGCCCACCCCTGTATATAGTCCCCCTGTAGATATAGCCCACCCCTGTATATAGTATCCCACAAATAGCTCCCCCTATATTGCTCCACAGAAAGCCCACCCCTGTATATAGCCCCCTTGTACATATAGTCCACCCCTGTATATAGTGCTCCACAGATAGCCCACCCTTGTATATAGTATATACAGGGGTGGGCAATCTGTGGAGCACTATATACAGGGGTGGACTATCTAGTGGAGCACTATATACAGGGGTGGACTATATGTACAAGGGGGGCTATATACAGGGGTGGGCTATATGTGAAACACTATATACAGGGGTGGACTATATGTGGAACACTATATACAGGGGTGGGCTATATCTACAGGGGGGCTACATACATGGTTGGGCTATCTGTAGAGCTCTATATGCAGGGGGCTATATACAGGGGTGGGCTATCTGTAGAGCACTATAGGGGGAGTTATTTGTGGGACACTATATACAGGGGTGGTCTATATGGGGGCACTATCTACAGGGGGCTCTATGGCAGGCACTATCCACAGGGGGCATGGTGTGTGTGGGGGACACAGTGTATGTCACTATTATATTTAGGGGCGTAGTGTGTGGTATAATGAGAACTTTATCTTTATTTATAGGTGCAGAAATGTTGGAAAAGTGAGAAGCTGAAGACATGTGAGCGGCAAACTGCAGAAATGGGCTGTCCCCGGGAGAAGTCATCATAGAGGTCTGGACCGGATGGAGAAAAATAACTAGAATCTGAGATGTCACCGGTTAGTCACTCAATGTAAATGTTCATTCTGCCTCTAATCAGCACTGTAGTCACTGTATGACCTGCAGCGAGATGATGGGTGATATGATTATGAAAGGATTTATTTTTTGTGAAACAGCATCTCCCAGCATATCCTCACCATTGTTCTGGCTATGCTGGGAGCTGTAGTTTTACGCCGTACAAACCTGTACAGCAGGGGTTGCACTAAATTGAGCTGTATTTGTGCTGGTGCTGTATATATGTACTGAGCTTAGTTCTGGTGCTGTATATATGTACTGAGCTTGGTTCTGGGGCTGTATATATGTACTGAGCTTGGTTCTGGTGTTGTGTATAGAACCATATTGCTTGTAAAATGTACAAATAATTTTATGCTCGAGTTACATAAAGAGAAATGACACGTCGATTGGTAGAGAAAACAAACATGGCGAGGGGGAAGGAGATGTCGGGAAAGAGGTTTGGGGGGGGCGCCAAACTGAATCTTTGCCCCGGGTGCTGGAGAACCTAGCTACGCCTCTGAGGAGAGGGACGGAATCCGGTGAGGGTTAGCCGGTAGTGCGCTGACTTCTCTGTCTTTTGGTTGGGAGCAGCACACGGAGTAAGACATCCCCGCCCGCCCTCCGCCTTTTTTGTTAGTATTGGATCATATGGTCAGGGAAGTATGAGGACAGGTGGGGTCTTTCGGTGGGTATTTTCGTTTTGTCATGGCAGCTGCTGGGGAGTCCTTGGAGTTAGACAAATAATTATGGGGTGGCGGATGCATCGTGGGTATGGATCCTCCCGGGTTTTAAAGATGAAAGGACACTGTCTGGCGGTTGGATAGTGTTGTTTCCTTAGGGTGTTATCCCTTGGGAGAGGTGGCAGTTACCTTACGGCATCTGCCAGGAGTATTGGTGCCTCTGAGCCGGGTTTTTACGGCTGGGGGTAAAATGGTGGGGCAGATAGCCGGTAACATAAAAAGGTAATGATAGCTCCAAGGACTTCTCCTAGTCTATGTGTTAATGTTTGTTTGTCAGTGGTGTCTGACGTGTTTGGGTTATAATTTATGGTTCGTGCATTATTGATTTATTATTGTTTTTGTTAATAAATAATATGGATATTATTTATTTATGGTTAATTGAGTTAACTAACTTTTATATTTATTTCTTAATAAAATGGCTGCTGTGGCCACTTTATCCAAACCCTCGGAGTCGAGTCTTCTTGAGAGAAAGGTGTGGGTTATGAATGGGGAACAGATATATAGGTAAGTGTAATTTGCATACACATACATCACTCGACTTACCCCAAGTCATGCAAAATAAAGACACAAAACATTATAATTGGGTGTTAAATGGTCAAAACTTTTATTATATTATATGACCAAACCCAAAATGGCAAACCTCCGACTCACGAAGAGTCACCCTCCAGCACGCAGGAAAGGAAAAACCCCCTGTGGGGGAAACCTCTAGGGAAACCATGGCTGGAGGATTGCCCTTCCTCTGGGCTTAGAAGGTGCCAAAATATAATTTGTAACAGAATTTGTACATTTTCTCAGATTTTCAAGGAAAGACATTACAATGAACGAACAACATAAAACACATAAATCGGCTGATCTGGTTGGCTAGGCGGAAGTCTCTCTTCCTGGGCACCCATTAAAATGAATGGGCGATGCTCGGTTGAGACGGGTCCTCCAGAGGGGTCTTCCAGATGCCTCCTTGTAGCACCTGTCTCCGCTCTGGCTAATAGGGGGGGATCTCCTTCTGGAAACCCCCCTCTATTACAGACAACCCGTATGAAGAGGATGGCATCACTGTGATGAAGAAGTGGTCTTGGGTGAAGGGTTTCCCTGCTAGAACCTCCAAATTACATCAGGTCGGCATTGGTGGAGAAGTCAAGCTCAAGGTCCTCAGTCCCATCCAATATGGCGCTGAATGTGGCAGTAAAACCTTCTAATATGGAATCTTCTTTATGTCATAAACATTTGTATTTATGACATCAGCGCATTCATCAGCATTACTGCAAGAGTTTATTAACACTGCCGCCTCATTCATTGTGACGTCACCCACAGTGGTCTGAAGTGTTAACCTTTTAATGACTGGCAGTGTACTTACCACAGAGGCCATAAAGCTGAATAGAACGTATCAGCGGCCATAAAGGAAAAGGGATAATGCAGGGAGCATCTCCGCACAAGAACAATCCATGACAAAGGGTTGTCCAGGATAAGATAACTTGTCTGCTTTCTCCAAAAACCAGCACCACACCTGTCCATAGGTTGTGTGTGGTACTACAGCTCATTACCATTCACTTCAATGGAGCAAACCTGCAATACCAGATACAACCTGTGGATAGGTGTGGTGCTGTTTTTGGAAGAAAGCAGCCATATTTTTCTAATCCTGCACAGCCCCTGTTAGAAATAGAAAAAAAAAGGGGGGCGAAAAGAAATTAAAAAAAGGTAAAAAGAGGAACTCTGAGGTAAAAGAAATCAAACTAGACTGAAAGGAGTCTGCTGGAGGTGCCAGATGGAAAGACATATTTCTGCCATGGGGACCAGATTAGCTGAAATGTATCTTGAAGGGGGGCTTCAGAGAGTGGGTTTTAACCCCTTCCCGCCCTATGAAGTGCTGTTGCATTGAAAAACTATGCATTTCATCTTCGAATGCAGCGTCACAAAAACAAATTGTTTAGTAAAAAATAAAACTATATAAATTTGGTATCACCATAATCGTAACGAACCGCAGAATCAAGATATCATGCAATTCATGCTGCCCGATGAAGATTGTAAAATCAAAACAGAAATGGCGGAATTACAGGTTTTTTTTCAATTCACCCCACAAAATGTAGGCTTTTAAAAAAAAAAAATTAAAAACATTATATGGTACATTAGGCCGCAGGGTAAATTCCACATAAACAGCGCCATTCATCGGTTAACTGTTTAAATGATACCAGTTCAAGTGACCTTTATCGAAAAACACCATAAGAATTTTTTTAACAATTAACCTTCTAATTGGGCCTAGCATGTGTGATACTGTCTGCTAAGCCTTTGTATCTAAGCATATTATATGTGATACTGTCTGCTAAGCCGCTGTCTCCTATCAAGTAGCAGAGCTATCAGGTGCCATAGTGTAATGAAACGGGGTAGGGAGACGGACAGGTGAGCCCTAATCTACCCGAAACTCAGTCCCTGCCTACTTGCACGGCCCGTCCTAGGTGATGGCGTACATCTGGGCGACGGTCCCTAAGCTCAATATGTGCACGACAGACAAACAGACAAGGGTACACAGAAGCTAAGGGAAATGGGGCAGTTGTACACGGCAACACCGTGAGCAACAAGAGTAGTGAACGAGTCGAGTCAATCCGGGAGTGTACGTGGTGCCAAATGCAGAGCAGGAGAGTAGTCAGTAAAGCCAGGGTCAATATGAAGCAGAGGTCAATAGGAAAAGCAGGAACAGCAGAGCCAGGAAGCAAGAGAATCACAGGCAAAGGACAAGCAGGAAATTAAGGTATAAGTAGACAAAGGGTGGGAGCTAGGACCATCTGGCCAGGCTGTGATAGGTTCTCCCACTCCTCAGCCTACCAGCCTGAGTGGTAGCATAACGAGTCACTCTAGCAGACCTAGGCACAGATGCAGGCTAATTAACCACGGGCGTTGACACAGACGCTGTGTCTGGCAAATTCTTTGCAGTACCCCCTCTTTTATGAGAGGCCACTGGACCCGAAGCTAGGTGGACCTGGCTTGTTGGGGAACCGAAGATGGAACTTCCTAAGCAATAACCCGGCGTGAACATCCGGGGGGGACCCAAGTCCTCTCCTCAGGCCCGTATCCTCTCCAATGGACCAGGTACTGCAGGGAGCCTTGGACCATTCTGCTGTCCACAATCTTGGCCACCTCGAATTCTACCCATTCTGGGGTCAAAACAGGGACCGGAGGTTTCCTCGAGGTAGCCAAGGATGGGGAGCAGCGTTTCAGGAGGGAGGCATGTAACACGTTGTGTATTTGAAAAGATGGGGGTAACCTCAGCCGGAAGGAGACAGGGTTAAGGACCTCACTGACCTTGTACGGCCCTATATACTGGGGAGCAATTTTTTTGGATGGAACTTTAAGGCGCACATTTTTTGAAGACAACCACACCAGATCCCCGACCACAAACATGGGTTTAGTAGAACGTCTTTTATCTGCCTGAGTCTTTTGTGTGCTGGGACGCCTCAAGGTTCTTCTGAACCTGGGCCCAGACTGTGCACAGTTCCCGATGAACGACATCTACCTTGGGATTGTTTGACACACCAGGAGAAATGGAGGAGAACCGTGGGTTAAACCCAAAATTACAGAAAAAGGGGGAGACCCCTGACGAGTTACTGACCCGGTTATTAAGGGAAAATTCGGTGAGGGGAATGAAGGAGACCCAATCATCTTGACAGTCAGAGATAAAACACCTTAAATATTGTTCTAGAGACTGATTAGTCCTCTCAGTTTGGCCATTAGTTTCAGGATGGAAGGCCGAGGAGAAGGACAGATCAATCTCCAGACTCTTACAGAAGGCTCTCCAAAACAACGAAACAAATTGTACCCCTCTGTCAGAAACAATATTGACAGGAACCCCATGGAGACGCAGAATGTGTTTTTGGCAAACAAGGTAGCTAACGTCTTGGCATTGGGTTGTTTCTTGAGGGGTACAAAGTGGCACATCTTACTGAAGCGGTCTACTACAACCCACACCACCGACTTACCTTCGGATGGAGGCAGATCAGTGATAAAATCCATGGAGATATGTGTCCAAGGTCTCTGGGGAATGGGCAAAGAACATAGTAAGCCCGCTGGTCGGGACCTGGGAGTCTAGGACCTAGCACAAATTTCACAAGCGGCGACCTAGGCCTTAACGTCTTTAGGCAATTCAGGCCACCAATAGGTTCTAGAAATTAGGTGCTTGGTACCCAGAAAGCCTGGATGGCCAGATAGTGCGGAGTCATGGTTCTCTCTGAGCAACCTTAGCCGGAATTGCAGGGGAACAAACAGCTTGTTCTCAGGAAGATTCTCGGGAGGACCTCAAAAGCCTGGACCGCCTCCGGAGGCCAGTGGAGGAGATCAGCACCTTTACGAGTAAGGTCCGTAAGAGGCTTAGCGATGACCAATAATGAGCAATAAATCTCCTGTAATAATTAGCAAACCCCAGGAAACACTGTAAGGCCTTCAGGGAGGCAGGGCGGACCCATTCTGCCACGGCCTGAACCTTGGCAGGGTCCATTCAGAATTCATTAGGAGTGAGGATTTGACCCAAAAATTGTATCTTCTGCACACCAAACACACATTTTTCATTTTTTGCAAAGAGTTTGTTTTTCCGAAGGGCCTGGAGCACCATCCTGACATGCTCAATGTGGGAGAACCAGTCCTTAGAAAACACAAGTATATCTTCAAGGTACACTACAAGAAATACCCCCAGATAGTCTCCTAAAATCTCATTTATGAAATTCAGTAAGACCGCGGGAGCATTACACAACCCAAAGGGCATGACGAGATATTAGAAATGACCTTCGGGTGTATTAAACGCAGTCTTCCACTCATCCCCCTCTCTGATCCGGATAAGGCTATAAGCCCCCCGAAGATCGAACTTAGAGAACCATTGGGCCCCCTGAACCTGATTGAAGAGATCAGGAATCAAAGGAAGGGGATATTGGTTCCTTACAGTGATCTTATTTAAATTTCGATAATCGATGCACGGCCTAAGACCACCATCCTTGTTCCCCACGAAGAAGAAGCCAGCACCTACCGGAGAAGTAGAGGGGCGAATGTAACCCTTGGCCAGGCTTTCTTGGATATATTCTCTCATGGCTTCACGTTCAGGACAAGAGAGATTAAATATCCTACCTTTAGGGAGATTAGCTCCTGGTACCAAATAGATTGCGCAATCGTACTCTCTATGAGGAGGTAACTGTTCGGAGGCCCTTTTAGAAAAGACATCAGCGAAGTCCTGACTAAACTCAGGTAGAGTATTCACCTCCTCAACGAGAGAATCCAAATTATTAGAAAAACATGACGTCATGCATTCATTACCCCATTTAGTAAGATCACCAGTATTCCAGTTAAAAGTGGGATTATGCGTCTGCAACCAAGAAAGGCCTAAAATCAAATCTGACGATAACCCCTGCATCACTAACACAGAACACTGCTACAAATGAATGGAGCCAACATTGAGTTAAAAAACAGGGGTATGCTGCTTAAAATAACCATTAGCAAGCGGAGTGGAATCAATACCCACTACCGCGACAGGTTTAGGCAAATCAATTAATGGCATAGCTAGAGACATAGCAAATTCCACAGACATAATATTAGTAGCAGACTCTGAATCCACAAAGGCACTGCCGGTGGCAGACCTTCCATCAAAAGAGACCTGAAAGGGAAGCAAGATTTTATTAGGCTTCATGTTTGTGGGAAATACCTGTGCGCCCAAGCAAGGGTAAAAATAGACCAAGGGCAGGAGCGAGAACCGTCAGGCCAGGCTGTGATAGGTTCTCCCTCTCCTTAGCCTGCCAGACAGAGTGGTAAGAGATCGCGTCACTCTAGCAGACCTTGGAGCTGATGAAGGCTGATTAACCCCAGGCGTCGGCACTGAACCTGTGTCTGGCAAACCCTTTACACATAGTCTTAGGGTTCACACGCAAAGTCAAAAATGGCTGAAAATTACAGAGCTGTTTTTAGAGAACAGATATCAGTCATACACAGGCATTCTGCAGACCATATACACTACCGTTGAAAAGTTTAGGGTCAGTAAGAAATTTCCTTATTTTTGAAAGAAAAGCACAGTTTTTTTCAATGAAGATAACATTAAATTAATTAGAAATACACTCTATACATTGTTAATGTGGTAAATGACTATTCTAGCAGCAAACGTCTCGTTTTTAATGCAATATCTACATAGGTGTATAGAGGCCCATTTCCAGCAACCATCACTCCAGTGTTCTAATGGTACATTCTGTTTGCTAACTGTGTTAGAAGGCTAATGGATGATTATAAAACACTTGAAAACCCTTGTGCAATTATGTTAGCACCGCTGTAAAGAGTTTTGCTGTTTAGAGGAGCTATAAAACTGACCTTCCGTTGAGCTAGTTGAGAATCTGGAGCATTACAATTGTGGGTTCGATTAAACTCTCCAAATGGCTAGAAAAAGAGAGCTTTCATGTGAAACTCGACAGTCTATTCTTGTTCTTAGAAATTAAAGCTATTCCATGCGAGAAATTGCCAAGAAACTGAAGATTTCCTACAACGGTGTGTATTACTCCCTTCAGAGGACAGCACAAACATGCTCTAACAAGACTAGAAAGACAAGTGGGAGGCCCCACTGCACAACTGAGCAACAAGACAAGTACATTAGAGTCTCTACTTTGAGAAATAGATGCCTCACAGGTCCTCAACTGGCAGCTTCATTAAATAGTACCCGCAAAACGCCAGTGTCAACGTCTACAGTGAAGAGGCGACTCCGTGATGCTCGTCTTCAGGGCAGAGTGGCAAAGAAAAAGCCATATCTGAGACTGGCTAATAAAAGGAAAGGATTAATATGGGCAAAAGCACACAGACATTGGACAGAGGAAGATTGGAAAAAAGTGTTATGGACAGACGAATCGAAGTTTGAGGTGTTTGGATCACACAGAAGAACGTTTGTGAGACGCAGAACAACTGAAAAGATGCTGGAAGAGTGCCTGACGCCATCTGTCAAGCATGGTGGAGGTAATGTGATGGTCTGGGGTTGCTTTGGTGCTGGTAAAGTGGGAGATTTGTACAAGGTAAAAAGGATTTTGAATAAGGAAGGCTATCACTCCATTTTGCAACGCCATGCCAAACCCTGTGGACAGCGCTTGATTGGAGCCAATTTCATCCTACAACAGGACAATGACTCAAAGCATACCTCCAAATTATGCAAGAACTATTTAGGGAAGAAGCAGGCAGCTGGTATTCTATCTGTAATGGAGTGGCCAGTGCAGTCATCAGATCTCAACCCCATAGAGCTGTTGTGGGAGCAGCTTGACCGTATGGTACGCAAGAAGTGCCCATCAAGCCAATCCAACTTGTGAGAGGGACTTCTGGAAGCATGGGGTGAAATTTCTCCCGATAACCTCAGCAAATTAACAGCTAGAATGCCAAAGGTCTGCAATGCTGTAATTGCTGCAAATGGAGCATTCCACGACCAAAGCAAAGTTTGAAGGAGAAAATTATTATTTCAAATAAAAAACATTATTTCTAACCTTGTCAATGTCTTGACTATATTTTCTAGTCATTTTGCAACTCATTTGATAAATATAAGTGTGAGTTTTCATGGAAAAAAAAAGTTGTCTGGGTGACCCCAAACTTTTGAACGGTAGTGTAAGTGAATACAGTGCAGTGAAATTCAGTGACTCACAGGTGACATCTTCTCAGAATGGAGTCGTTCATGTTCTCTTTTCTTCTTCATCCGGCCCAGAACACCATGTTGACTTCCAGTCTTCTTCATCTCCAATGCCCAAGCGCGAACCACAAGATATGTCATGAAAGTGTTGATGTAACCTGTATACCACGTTCACGTAACCCAATATGCCACGTCACAGCTTATTCAAATCATGGAAGCGTTCAGTCTACATGACTACCGCCCGTCACGGTGCGCATACCTTAGATCAAAATTTCGACATATAACTAACTCTAAACCTCATAAGCTAATTTTCTTTAGCTATTATACTAGGATGTACAATTCTATATTAAAATATTATCATATTAGTCATGTGTCCTAGTATACCCACATCCAGCGATGGGTGGGATGGGTGAAACATAAAATAGTTTTCCATGAGTTTTGGACTGCGATGTGCTGCTGATCTCCCCTTTTGGGGGTAATATACAGGGAATATGGGGATTATATAAGGGACTCCCATCATCCCTGTATATACCAGCCATCATCCCCATATATAACCACCATTATCCGTGTATGTACCAGCCCACCATTATCTTAGTATAAAATCTCCATCACCCCTGTATATACCATTAGGGCGGGCACTGTCAGCTTGCTGTGGCATGCGGGCATTGTGGCTAAAGAAGAAGTAAATGGGGTGGGCATTGAGGACACCGTGGACCAATAGGATGCCTGAAATGCCGGTATATGGGAGAAGTCCAGCAGAATCTGAAAATATGCCTCCTGATTGCTTAGGCTGGGTTCACACGACCTATTTTCAGACGTAAACGAGGCGTATTATGCCTCGTTTTACGCCTGAAAATAAGGCTACAATACGTCGGCAAACATCTGCCCATTCATTTGAATGGGTTTGCCGACGTACTGTGCAGACAACCTGTCATTTACGCCTCGTCGTTTGACAGCTGTCAAACGACGACGCGTAAAAATACAGCCTCGTCAAAAGAAGTGCAGGGCACTTCTTTCAGACGTAATTTGAGCCGTTTCTTCATTGAACTCAATGAAGCACAGCTCAAAATGCGAGGAGGAGCTTTTACGTCTGAAACGAGGCAGCTGTTTTCTTCTGAAAACAGTCTGTCTTTTCAGACGTAAAAGCCTGCTACCGTGAGCACATACCCTTAAAGGCTATGTACACATTTGCACTGTTTTTTTTAAAATTGCCTTGTATGTATTTTGTCAAATAAATCACATTTCTAATTGGTCTACCATTTGTCTTCTGTACCTGCAGTGTATTTCAGTTCATGGCCAGCTGCTGTTTTCAGTTATCTCACGAAGGCCCTGTTCACACCTGCGTTGGTGTGTTTCGTTGTTCTGCTCCATCAGTGGTGCAGAACAAAGGAATAACGGAAGCAACTGTTCCGTCGCACAACGGACACCGCCACCTGCCGACAGAACCCATTGACTTTAGTGGGTTCCATTGGCTTTCCGTCAGGCGGGGGGCCGTGATTTAACCAGAGACAATAGTGCAGATGTGAACGAGGCCTTATCCGTCAGTCATCACCCTAATGGCAAACTGAGCAGCTCCTCCTTTGCAGGCTCATGAACAAGCATTTACTGTGGAATCTGCGCATGTGCATGGTCCTAATTACTGCATACCTCCTAACCGTCCCGGATATAGGGGGGCAGTCCAGGATTCCGGGCGCTGTTACGCTGTCCCAAGCGGCCGGTGGTATGTCTTGGTGTCAACTGTATCTGCGTCCTCAGGATGCAGATACAGTTTAATCCAATGCTAATGAAAGGGATTGTCAGCTCCCTGCTTCTGTATTAGTACCACTCGCCGAGGAATTCCCAGGCACAGCGCTACTTTAAGTGCGGAGCCCCTTGTCTCACTATCTATATATGAACATTGACGTCGGGGACTACTCCTGGAACGGAATCCACTGCCTTTGCATTGCCGATGGTCTGGCCGGGGATTCCGCTCCTAGGCGGAACCCCTGATGTCACTGTCCATATATGTACAATTACATCAAGGGCTCCTCCTGGAGAGCAATCCTTGGCCACAGCGTGGCCGACGCTCTGGACAGAGATTCTGCTCCTATAGGGAATGCCTTACGTCACTGTCCATATATGGACAGTGACGGCAGGGGCTCCTCCTGGAGTGGAATCCCTGGGGGGGTGGCACCATCTACATGGGCACTGTGTGTGACACTATCTATATGGGCACTGGTGCTTTATATGTGCGCACTGGTACTAAGGGTAGCTAAGGGGGCATTAAACTGTATGGGTGGCAGCTATTTGTCATTATACTGTGTGGGGGGTCCTATGGGAACATAATAATGAGTGGGCTGAACCGGCTATGTGTGGGCAGAGATTACTTAGATTAGATACTTGAAAGTTGGTTGGTAAGTTTACTGGTGTGTGCTGGGGCAGAGCGAGTGTGCCTACTCCAAATTTGCAGCAAATTTGCAGGTGGGGAAGTCAAGCTCAAGGTCCTCAGTCCCATCCAATATGGCGCTGAATGTGGCAGTAAAACTTTCTAATATGGAATCTTCTTTATGTCATAAACATTTGTATTTATGACATCAGCACCTTCATCATCATTACTACAGGAATTTATTACCACTGCACAACTCATACATTGTGGCATCACCCACAGTGGTCTGAAGTGTTTAACCCTTTATTGACTGGATATGAACTTAGTACAGATGCCATAAACCTGAATAGAACATATCAGCGGCCATAAAGGAAAAGGGATAATACAGGGAGCATCTCCGCACAAGAACAATCCATGACAAAGGGTTGTCCAGGATGAGATAACTTGTCTGCTTTCTCCAAAAACCAGCACCACACCTGTCCATAGGTTGTGTGTGGTATTACAGCTCATTACCATTCACTTCAATGGAGCTAACCTGCAATACCAGATACAACCTGTGGATAGGTGTGGTGCTGTTTTTGGAAGAAAGCAGCCATATTTTTCTAATTCTGCACAGCTCCTGTTAGAAATAGTTCAAAAAAAGTGGGGGGAGAAGGAGAAGGAGGGGAGAGGGAAAGAAGAAATAAAAAAAAAGGGAAAAAGAGGAACTCTGAGGTAAAAGAAATCAAACTAGACTGAAAGGAGTCTGCTGGAGGTGCCAGATGGAAAGACATATTTCTGCCATGGGGACCAGATTAGTTGAAATGTATCTTGAAGGGGGGCTTCAGAGAGTGGGTTTTAACCCCTTCCTGCCCTATGAAGTGCTGTTGCATTGAAAAACTATGCAGTTCATCTTCGAATGCAGCGTCACAAAAACAAATTATTTAGTAAAAAATAAAACTATATAAATTTGGTATCGCCATAATCGTAATGACCCGCAGAATCAAGTTATCATGCAATTCATGCCGCCCGATGAACACTGTAAAATCAAAACAGAAATGGCGGAATTACAGGTTTTTTTTCAATTCACTCTACAAAATGTAGCTTTTTTTACATTTTTTTTAATACATTATATGGTACATTAGGCCGCAGGGTAAATTCCACATAAACAGCGCCATTCATCGGTTAACTGTTTAAATGATACCAGTTCAAGTGACCTTTATCGAAAAAAACTATAAGACATTTTTTCCCAATTAACCTTTTAATTGGGCCTAGCATGTGTGATACTGTCTGCTAAGCCGTTGTATCTAAGCATATTATATGTGATACTGTCTGCTGAGCCTTTGTATCTAAGCATATTATATGTGATACTGTCTGCTGAGCCGCTGTCTCCTATCAAGTAGCAGAGCTATCAGGTGTCATAGTCTTAGGGTTCACACGCAAAGTTAAAAATGGCTGAAAATTACAGAGCAGTTTTCAGAGAACACAGCCTTTGATTTACAGCCGTTTTTGAAGTTGAAGACGTTTTTTGAGGTGTTTTTTTCTAGCTGTTTTTGGAGCTGTTTTTCCATTGACACAATGAAAAACATCTCCAAAAACGGCTCAAGAAGTGACATGCTCCTTCTTTTTACGGGCCGTTTTAAAATACAATAGGCAGATGTTTGTAGGCAATGGACTACCAATTTTTCAGGCGTATTTGAAGGCGTTTACGCTCAGAAATACGCCTGAAAACACAGTGTGTTAATATACCCGTATAGATACGCTGTCTCAGATATATATATCTTTTTTTTTTAGGGGTGTGGGCAAAACACATGTCTTGTGGCACAAAACAGTCTGATTAGTGGGGGAGATACAGGGTCTGGCTTAGGCCTTTTGTTGCACACTCAATGTAAAATTGTACACTAGCTCGGAGCTGGCGTTGATTCCTGCTGTTTTACATTACGCCCGTTACTGGCGTAAATGATAGTAAAACTGTCGGCCCTTTCCGCAAAGCGCCACACACTTTTCAAAAAAGTGCCAAAGGCAGTGTAAACTGACCGAAAACTTTCCCACACTTTTGGTATCTTGCTATGCCAGATAAGAGGCTTAGCAAGGTTAATAAATTCTCCTATAAGGCTACAGACAGTAATACAATATCTTTATGCAAGGATCTGTACACTCAGTGTCTGACTGAGGTACCTTGGACCCACCAAAGGAAATAATTCTTGGGGGTCTTCAACTATATAGAAATAATTTAAACACTCTTAAATGTGTACTAAAAACATGTGTTGTAAAACAAAGACCAATATTCCCACCATATTGTGACAGATATCAGTCCTACACAGGCATTCTGCAGACCATATAAGTGAATACAGTGCAGTGAAATTCAGTGACTCACATGTGACATCTTCTTAGATTGGAGTCGTTCACGTTCTCTTTTCTTCTTCATCCGGCCCAGAACGCCATGATGACTTCTTCCAGTCTTTTTCATCTCCAATGCCCAAGCGCGAACCACAAGATATGTCATGAAAGTGTTGATGTAACCTAGATACCACGTGTAATGACGGGGTAGGGAGACAGACAGGTGAGCCCTAATCTACCCGCCTCTCAGTCCCTGCCTACTTGCACGGCCCGTCCTAGGCGACGGCGTACAACTGGGCGAAGGTACGTACACTCAATATGTGCATGACAGAAAAACAGACAAGGGTACACAGAAGCTAAGGGAAATGGGGCAGTTGCCCACGGCAACACAGTGAGCAACAGGCGTGGTGAACGAGTCGAGTCAAACCAGGAGTGTACCAGGTACCAAACGCAGAGCAGGAGCATAGTCAGTAAAGCCAGGGTCAAAATGAAGCAAGGTCAAAAATAATAGCAGGAGCAGCAGAGCCAGAAAACAGGAAAGAATCACAGGCAAAGACAAGCAGGAAATGAAGGTATAAATAGACCGAGGCCGGGAGCTAGAACCGTCTGGCCAGGCTGTAATAGGTTCTCCCACTTCTGAGCCTACCAGCCTGAGTGGTAGCAGATCAAGTCACTCTATCAGACCTAGAAGCATGGGGAAGACTGATTAACCACGGGCGTCGACACAGAAGCTGTGTCTGGCAGATCCTTTACACCACGTTCCCGTGACCTAATGTGCCACGTCACAGCGTATTCAAATCATGGAAGTGTCCGGTCTACATGACTACCGACTGTCATGGTGTGCAAACCTTAGATCAAAATTTTGACATATAACTAACTGACTCTAAAAGCTCATAGGGTAATTTTCTTTAGCTATTATACCAGGATGTAGGCGGTGGAGTAAGCTAAAAGAACGGAAAGTGGCCAGAGTGAATATGACGCTTGACTGGGGTCTGGGGAGGGGAAGGGGAGAGAGACAGGTGGGAAGGTGGGAGCAGAGGGGCAACATGAAAAAAATAATTAAACTGAATCTACTGCTTTAAAACAGTCACTCACCAAGTTGCGGAGCTGGCCGCTGCTTCTGGCCCCTGCATGGGTCCCATTCCTTTCTACAAACCAATTACCGCTAATCATAAGCTTGATGAGCGGCGGCTGCCCACTTTATTTTACTTTTGTGGCCAGGCCCCTGACAGTAGTACCAGCGGTACTACCCTGATGGCAGGCCTGTTTGCAGGAGTACTAGCCAACTACGTCACAGATAACCCAAGTTTCAAGACCATGCAAATTTATGGATTTTTGGCATCCCATGGAATATGGGAACAATAGGGAATTCTATCAGTAAGTATTCTGCCTGTTTGTTGGCTAATACTCCTAATCCAATTCCTTCTTCTAGCAGATTTTTTAAAGATTCCTTACATGCGGTGCTTGTTTTCGCCACAAGTTTGCGATATGTCGATTCATTGTCTAAAATGTTATGAACGTGTCTGGGATATAAAGAGGAATCTAGAACAACTCCTGCTCCGTAAGATTTGGAGGACACAGTTATACGCTGGATATATGGTGAGCACCTCTGTGTTTTCACCGTTAGCCCTTATGTGTACATAGTGAACCTTTTAGAAGGTTAATCTTTATGCCTAGTTATGGTGGTGTCTGAGGAAATAAAGGTCCTTTTAGACGTCCCGATACTGACCATGAAAACCAGCACCAATCGACGATACAGCGTGTCACAAGGAGCAATCTTCGTTAATGTATGGGGGCAAACAATCGTTACTACACCAGACCCCGCACCGATCTGCCAGTCCAGCTGCCTCCGGGCACTGGACAACACTGCTGGAAGTAGATTGCTCAGATCACTGCATAGCGGCCGTTCGGCAGAACTGCAGCTCGGCCTCTATTCTTTGACCGGAGCCATCTACTTCCGGCAGTGTTGTCCGGTGCCCAGAGGCAGCTGGAGTGGCGGATCGGTGCGGGGACCAGGTGTCGGACACGCACCGATCATATACTGATGACCTATCCAGTGGATAGGTCATCAGTTGTCAGAACGTGGAAAACCCTTTTAAAGGGAAGGTGTCACGTAAAAATTTTTTTTATATATATATAATATTGCTTTTAGTATGTCATTAAAATAAATTGTATTTATTTGTGGGTTTTTTTGTTGTACTTTTTCCTTTTTTGCTTCTTTTACTTCTCTATGGGGGCTGCCATTTTCTTTTTCATCTCTGTATCTGTCCATTAATGACACATAAAAAGATGGAATACGGCACATACATTCCCATAGAGAATGCGAACGGGAGCCGTTCCATTCACTATAGCGTATGCCATCTGTGTGGGAATGGCGCATGCGCCACTCCCACACATATCAAAAGGAAGGTCTTTAGTAGAGCGACATTTTCATGTGGACCGGAAGCCACGGCCGGACAGTAAGATGACGATTTCCGGTGGCGGCTTCCGGCCATATGTTGAAGGCAGCGCAGACGCAAGGACTAGGAGCGGCAGGGCCGAGGCGGCGGCAGAAGCAGGTAAATTATGTTTGTGTATGTGATGTGTGTGTATGTTAGTGTTATACTGTCTCCTGAGCACTGTATCTAATCCTCCTACACTGTGCATTCGCTCAGAAAATGGCGGCACACAGTGTAGGAGGTTTGAACATTCAACCCCCTCCTTTCTCTTGGCACTAGCCAGGATAAAGGAGGGGGGATTCTGTGAGGACACTAGAGCGAGTGTGTCTACTACAAATTTGCAGCATAAGGCAATGAGGTTGCTTTACCACATGCCAATGCTGCAATTTTGGGAATTGCTCCCTCTAGTGACCAGCACATGGAAATGTTATAAATTAGAATCTAATTTATAATATTTCCTGACTTGTGAAAAAATAAAAAAAAATTAAAACAATGTGTAATTACTTATGTACTAACTGTTTAACTGAAAAAAAATAAAATTAAATTTCTAGCAACATATTCCCTTTAACCCCTTAAGGACGCAGCCTAGTTTTGGCCTTAAGGCTCAGAGCCCATTTTTCAAATCTGACATATTTCACTTTATGTGCTAATAACGTCGGAATGCTTAAACCTACCCAAGCGATTCTGAGATTGTTTTCTTGTGACACATTGGGCTTCATGTTCGTGGTAAAATTTGGTCAATATATTCAGTGTTTATTGGTGAAAACAGACGGTTATACCACCCAAAATAGTTACTAGTTCACATTTCCCATATGTCTACTTTAGATTGGCATCGTTTTTTGAACATTCTTTTATTTTTCTTGGACGTTACAAGGCTTAGAACATAAACAGCGATTTCTCATATTTTGAAGAAAATTTCAAAATCCTTTTTTTTATGGTACCTCTTGAGTTCTGAAGTGGCTTTGTGGGGCCTATGTATTAGAAACCCTGATAAAACACCCCATTTTAAAAACTAGACCCCTCAAAGTATTCAAAACAGCAATTAGAAAGTTTTTTAACCCTTCAGGCTTTTCACAGGAATTAAAGCAAAGTGGAGGTGAAATTTGCAAATTTCATTTTTCTTGCTGAATTTCAATTTTATTCATTTTTTTTTTCTGTAACACAGAAGGTTTTACCAGAGAAACACTACTAAATATGTATTGTCCAGATTCTGCAGTTTTTAGAAATGTCCCACATGTGGCCCTACTGCGCTCGTGGACTAAAACACAAGCCCTAGAAGCAAAGAAGCACCTAGTGCATTTTGAGGCCTCTTTTTTTATTAGAATATATTTTAGGCAGCATGCCAGGTTTGAAGAGGTGTTGAGGTGCCAAAACAGTAGGAATCCCCAAATAGTGACCCCATTTTGGAAACTACACCCCTCAAGGAATTCATTTATGGTTGTTGTTACCATTTTGACCGCACAGTTTTTTCACAGCACGTATTTGAATTGGGCTGTGAAAAGAAAAAAATGTAATTTTTTCCAATAAAATGTCATTTGTGATCAAAATTTCTTATTTTCACAGGGAACAAAATACCCCATTTTGTTGCCCAATTTGTCCTTAGTGTGGCAATACCCCATTTGTGGTGATAAACTGCCGTTTGGGCCCATGGGAGGGCTCAGAAGGAAAGGAGCGCTATATGTTTGTTGGAGTCCAGATTTTGCTGGATTGGTTTTCGGGTGCCATGTCGCAATTGCAGAGCCTCAGAGGTATCAAAGCAATGGAAACCCACCAAAACTGACCCCATTTTGGAAACTACACCCCTCAAGGAATTAATTTATGGTTGTTGTTAGCATTTTGACCACACAGTTTTTTCACAGCACCTATTTCAATTGGGCTGTGACATTAAAAAAATGACATTTTTTCCAATAAGATGTAATTTTTTATCAAAATTTCTTATTTTCACAGGGAACAAAATACTCAATTTTGTTGCCCAATTTCTCCTGAGTGCAGCAATATCCCATTTGTGGTGATAAACTGCCGTTTGGGCCCATGGGAGGGCTCAGAAGGGAAGGAGCGAAGTGTGTTCTTTGGAGTCCAGATTTTGCTGGATGGGTTTTCGGGTGCCATGTCGCATTTGCAGAGCCCCAGAGGTATCAAAGCAATAGAAACCCACCACAAATGACCCCATTTTGGAAACTACACCCCTCAAGGAATTAATTTATGGGTGTTGTGACCAATTTGACACCATAGTTTTTTCACAGAACTTATTTGAATTGGGCTGGGAATGAAAACAAATTTTTTTTTTTCAAATAATATGTAGTTTTGGCTGAAAATTTCTTATTTTCACAAGAAACAAAATACCCCATTCTGTTGCGCAATTTGTTCTGAGTGCCGCAATACCCCATTTGTGGTGATAAACTGCCGTTTGGGCCCATGGGAGGGCTCAGAAGGAAAGGACCACCATTTGGCCTACTGGGGATTTTCTAGTGCGAAGTCATGTACGCAGAAGCCCCTGAGGTACCAGTACAGCTGAAACCAGCAAGAAGTGACCCCGTTTTAAAAACTACACCCTTAAGGCATTCATCTAGAGGTGTAGTGAGCATTTTGACCGGAGACCTACACCCCATAAACTGTAATGTGGGTTCTCCCGGGTATGGCAATACCCTACATGTGGCTGTTATCAGCTGCCTGGGCACAGAGCAGGGCTCAGAAGGGAAAGACGAGGGGGGATAAGCTGTGCGGAGTGCATCAGGGTAAGTAAAATTGTGGTAAATTATAAACCAAGGGATGTATGATACATTTTAAAACACTCTTTCATACAGAGCTCTGGTTATTCGGGACACGTGTCACATTGATATATTGTGTCCTTCCTTATCCCCCTCTTATAGCAGACTTTGCACCTCTTTTGACTTTTTCCCTTCTTGCCAGTTTGGGGAACTTCTCCTGGAAAGTGTTGCCCTGGTACGATGCGTGTGGGCTCGCTTCCAGAAGTACTGGGTGCCCCCCCTTCTTGGTCCCTAAAGATTAGGTTCTTGATAATCACCTGTTGAAATTCCAGGAAAGTTCCCTTCTGGCCTGTACATCGACGTAGCACGTACGCATTGTACAAAGCCATCTGTATGATGTGCCCGGCCAGCTTCTTATACCACACCGCATGGCGCTGTAGGGCTTCAGGACTTGATCTTACAAGATCCATTGTAGTTTTCTTGAAGTGCATGCGGCTTTTTGATCAGTTTTTATTCTATTTTTAGGTGGCGTGGTGACTATAAAACAGCAATTCTTCTATTGTTTTTTTATTCTTTTTTTTTTACAGCGTTCACCGTGCGCTATAAATGACACATTCACTTTATTCTGCGGGGCGATACGATTACGGCGATACCAGATGTTTATAGTTTCTGCAGCGTTCACCGTGCGCTATAAATGACATATTCACTTTATTCTGCGTGGCGATACGATTACGGCGATACCAGATGTTTATAGTTTCTGCAGCGTTCACCGTGCGCTATAAATGACACATTCACTTTATTCTGCGTGGCGATACGATTACGGCGATACCAGATGTTTATAGTTTTTACAGCGTTCACCGTGAGCTATAAATGACATATTCACTTTATTCTGCGTGGCGATACGATTACGGCGATACCAGATGTTTATAGTTTCTGCAGCGTTCACCGTGCGCTATAAATGACACATTCACTTTATTCTGCGGGGCGATACGATTACGGCGATACCAGATGTTTATAGTTTCTGCAGCGTTCACCGTGCGCTATAAATGACATACTCACTTTATTCTGCGGGGCGATACGATTACGGCGATACCAGATGTTTATAGTTTCTGCAGCGTTCACCGTGCGCTATAAATGACATATTCACTTTATTCTGCGGGGCGATACGATTACGGCGATACCAGATGTTTATAGTTTCTGCAGCGTTCACCGTGCGCTATAAATGACATATTCACTTTATTCTGCGGGGCGATACGATTACGGCGATACCAGATGTTTATAGTTTTATGTCTTATGGCGTTTGCACAATAAAATACGTTTTGTAATAAATCATTCACTTTTGGTGTTACCTTATTCTAAGAGCCAGAACTTTTTTATTTTTCAATCAATAAAGCCGTGCGAGGACTTATTTTTTGCGTAACGAACTGCAGTTTCGATCAGGACCATTTTTCGGTACATGCGACTTTTTGATCTCTTTTTATTCCATTTTTTGGGAGGTGAAGTGACCAAACAATTGTGATTATGGGACGGTTTATTATTATTTTCTTTTACGGCGTTCACCGTGCGGGATAAATAACGAAATAATTTTGTAGTTCAGGCCGTTACGGACGCGGCGATACCAATTATGTATAGTTTATTTGTTTGTTTATATATTTTTATTAATAATAAAGGACTGATAAGGGAAAAAGGGGGATTTTTACTTTTAAATCTTTTATTTTCTTATTTTTACACATCTTTTTTTAACTTTTTTTTAACTATAGTACTTTGTCCCACTAAGGGACTTGAGGGCAGAAGTCCCTGATCGCTATTCTAATACACTGCACTTCATGCGTAGTGCAGTGTATCAGAGCTGTCAGCTACTCACTGACAGCAAGCATAGTGGGTCCTGACGTTGTCAGGACCCACTAGGCTTCCGTCTATGGCATAGCCGGACGCCATTGTTTGGTGTCCGGTTGCCATAGTCACCATCGCCGGCCGCTATCGCGTAGCAGGCCGGCGATGGCAGCTTAACCCCTAAAAAGCCGCGATCTCTATAGAACGCGGCTTTTAAGGGGTTAATCAGCGGGGACACCGCGATCGGTCCCCGCTGTAGGAGCTGTGACAGCTGCTGAACAAGACAGCAGCGTCACAGCTCCTGTATGTGTCGGGAGGACGGCCGAAACGGCCGTTACTCCCGAGACGTACTATTACGGCATGGAGCGCGAACGATACAGCTGCCAAGACGTAATAGTACGCCCAGGAGCGGGAAGGGGTTAATACTGGCGTTTCATACACCAGTCCTATTAAACAGTTTGCTGGAGTAAGATGCAACACATTTATTAACAGGCGAACGACTCTTAATAAATGTGTCGCATCTTTTAGCTGCAACGCGGCCTGTCATCAGTACTTTCTACGTGCTGCGGCCTGCTGTAAGAGCCTGAGGGGATCCGGGAGGGAGAATCGGAGTGGTGAGGTAAGTACATTTTTAAAATGTATTTTATTGTCTGACTGGGGGGCAAAGAGTCTGATTGAGGGGAGGTATGGGTCTGGCACGGACCTCTGCCTTGTTACGCCCCCCAGAAATAAATCTGGGCCGCACTATACATATAGATTTCTGCTATAATTTACATCAGTTACTGGCGTAAATTATAGTAAAATTGTTGGCCATTTCTGCTAAGCCCCGCCCATTTTTTGCACCCCAAAAATGTCAACATTTGTGTATTTTAGTAAACTGTTGTAGAAAGGTTAATATATTCCCCCCAAAGGCTACAGACCGTAATACAATATCTTAACCCCTTCCCTCTTTAGCCACTTTTGACCTTCCTGACAGAGCCTCATTTTTCAAATCTGACATGTGTCACTTTATGTGGTAATAACTCCGGAATGCTTTTAGCTATCCAAGCGATTCTGAGATTGTTTTCTCGTGACACATTGGACTTGATGTTACTGGCAAAATTTGCTCGATATGTTCAGTATTTAATTGTGAAAAACACCAAAATTTAGCAAAAAATTGCAAACATTTGCATTTTTCTCAACTTAAATGTATCTGCTTGTAAGGCAGGCAGTTATAACACACACAATTGTTGCTAATTAACATCCCCCATATGTCTACTTTAGATTGGCATCGTTTTTTGAACATCCTTTTATTTTTCTAGGACGTTACAAGGCTTTCAACTTTAGCAGCAATTTCTCACATTTTCAAGAAAATTTCAAAAGGCTATTTTTACAGGGGCCAGTTCACTTGTGAAGTGGCTTTGAGGGCCTTATATATTAGAAACCCCAAAAAAGTCACCCCATTTTAAAAACTTCACCCCTCAAAGTATTCAAACAGCATTTAGAAAATTTCTTAAGCCTTTAAACTTTTCACAGGAATTAAAGCAAAGTAGGGGTGACATTTACAAATGTCATATTTTTTTGCAGAAATAAATTTTTAATCCAATTTTCTTTATAACACAGAAGGTTTTACCAGAGAAATGCAATTCAATATTTATTGCCCAGATTCTGCAGTTTTAGAAAATATCCCACATGTGGCCGTAGCGTGCTACTGGACTGAAGCACCGGCCTCAGAAGCAAAGGAGCACCTAGTGGATTTTGGGGCCTTATTTTTATTCGAATATATTTTAGGCACCATGTCAGTTTTGAAGGGCTCTTGCGGTGCCAAAACAGTGGAAATCCCCCAAAAGTGATCCCATTTGAAAAACTACACACCTCAAGGAAATTATCTAGTGGTATACTGAGCGTTTTGACCCCCCAGGTTTTTTGCAGAAATTATTGGAAGTAGGCCCTGAAAATAAAAATCTACATTTTTTCAAAGAAAATGTAGGTAAAACAAATTTTTTCTCATTTCCGCAAAGACTGAAGGAGAAAAAGCACTGCAAAATTTGTAAAGCAATTTCTCCCGAGTAAAACAGTACCCCACATGTGGTAATAAACGTCTGTTTGGACACACGGTAGGGCTTAGAACGGATGGAGCACCATTTGGCTTTTGGAGTTCACATTTAGCAGGAATGGTTTGCGGAGGCCAGGTCACATTTACAAAGCCCCTGAGGGGATAAAACAGTGTAAACCCCCCACAAGTGACCTCATTTTGGAAACTACACCCATTGAGTAAATTATCTAGGGGTATACTGAGCGTTTTGACCCCACAGGTTTTTTGCAGAAATTATTGGAAGTAGGCCCTGAAAATAAAAATCTACATATTTTCAAAGAAAATGTAGTTTTAGCTAATTTTTTCTCATTTTCACAAAGACTGAAGGAGAAAAAGCACAGCAAAATTTGTAAAGCAATTTCTCCCGATTAAAACAGTACCCCATATGTGGTAATAAGCGCATTATTCTAAGCACACGGCAGGGCTTAGAATGGAAAGAGCGCTATTTGGCTTTTGGAGATCACATTTAGCAGGAATGGTTTGCGGAGGCAATGTCGCATTTGCAAAGCCCCTGAGGGGCAAAACAATGAAAACGCCCAAATAGTGACTCCATTTAGGAAACTACACCCCTTGAGGAATCCATCTAGGAGTATTGTGAGCATTTTGACCCCATAGATGTTTCATCAAATTTATTAGAATTGGGCAGTGAAAATAAAAACAATCCTTTTTCTTCAATAAGACGTAGCTTTACCGCAATTTTTTTTGTTTTCTCAACAAATAATGGAAAAAAAGAACACAACATTTGTAAAGCAATTTCTCCCGAGTACGGCAATACCCCATATGTGGTCATAAACTGCTGTTTGGGCACACGGCAAGGCTCAGAAAGGAAGGAGCGCCATTTGGAGTGCAGATATTTCTGGATTTGTTTCTGGGCACCTGTGGGACCAAAACTGTGGATACCCCGCAGAAGTGACCACATTTTGGAAACTACACCCTCAATGCATTTACCTAGGGGTGTAGTAAGCATGTTAACCCTGCAGGTGTTTTGTAGAAATTTGTGTGCACTCGATGTTGCAGAGTGAAAATGGGATTTTTTTTCCATATATATGCCAATATGTGGTGCCCAGCTTGTGCCACCATAACAAGACAGCTCTCTAATTATTATGCTGGGTTTCCTGGTTTTAGAAACACCCTTCATGTGGCCCTAATCTTTTGCCTGGACAGTCGACCAGGCTCAGCAGTGAAAGCGTACCATGCAAAATTGAGGCCTAATTTGGAGATTTATAAAGTATTGGATCACAATTGCAGAGGCTCAGATGTGAAATCATAAAAAGAAAGCCCTGAGAAGTGACCCCATTTGGAAACTGCACCCCTCAAGGCATTTATTAAGAGGTGTAGTGAGCATTTTCACCCCACAGGTCTTTTCCATAAATGATTGCGCTATGGATGGTGCAAAGTAAAAATTTATATTTTTCCCTAGAAATGCCATTTCAATGGCAAATATGTCATACCCAGCTTATGTCACTGGAGACACACACCCCAAAAATTGTTAAAAGGGTTCTCCCGGGTATGACGATGCCATATATGTGGAAGGAAACTGTTGTTTGGGCACACTGTAGGGTTCAGATGGGTGGGAGCGTCATTTGGCTTTTGGAGCGTGGAATTTGCTTGGTAATAGTTTTGTTTGGAGTGTTTCCGTTTATAATGTGGGGCATATGGTGGGGCATATGTGAGCTGGGCAGAGTACATCAGGGGCATAGTCAGGGGGTATAATAATGGGGTAAAAAAACAATAAAATAATCCATTTATGTGTGTTACGCTGTGAAGCAATCCTTTCTGCACAGGCCAGTGTCGCACTGATATATGGCGTCCTTTCTTATGCCCCTTTTGGTCCGCACCTTTGTAGTTTGGGGAATTTTGCTGAGAAGTGTTGTCCTGGTATAATACGGGCACCCTCGCTTCCAGCAGATATGTTTGGGCCCTCCCCTTCCTGGTTCCCTAATTTTAGATCCTTGATAAATCGCCTCTTGAAACAGAAGAAATGTTCCCCTCGGGCACAACTGCATATTTTTTATTTCCTGACTTATTGGAGCCATAACTAATTTTATTTTTTTCATAGACGTAGTGGTATGAGGGCTGGTTTTTTTGCAGGACGCGCTGTAACGATTATTGGTACCATTTTGGGGTACATGCGACTTTTTGATCACCTTTTATCCTATTTTTTGGGATGCCAGGTAAACAAAAAAACGCAATTCTGGCACAGCTTTTTAATTTTTTTTTATACAGTGTTCACCATGCGTTATAAATTACCTGTTAACTTTATTCTGTGGGTCCGTACGATTCCGGCGATATCTAATGTATAGAACTTTTTTATGTTTTACAACTTTTTGCACATTAAAATTGCTTTTGTAAAAAGAATGCATTTTTTCTGTCGCCAAGTTGTGAGAACCATATCTTTCCATTTTTTTTGTCGCCGGAGCTGTATGAGGGCTTGTTTTTTGCGAGACAAGCTATAGTTTTTATAGGTACCATTTTTAGATACGTGCGACTTTTTGATCACTTTTTATTCCAATATTTGTAGGGCAAAGTGACCAAAAAACAGAAACTCAGGTATAGTTTTTTACGGGGTTTTTTTACGCTGTTCACCGTGTGCAATAAATAATATAACATTTTGATACCTCAGGTCGTTACGGTCGCGGCAATACCAAATACGTATGGTTTATTATTTTTTTTCAATAATAAAGGACTTGATAAGAGAAATACTTTTATTGTTTGCAAACTTCTATTTTTTCTTTTTTTTTTTACACATTTTTATACTTTCTTTTACACTTTCTTTCAAGTCCCACTAGGGGACTTGAAGTTCCAACTGTCTGATGTTTTTTTTTAATACTTTGCACTACCTACGTAGTGCAATGTATTAGATCTGTCAGTTATTCACTGACAGCAAGCCGATTAGGCTTCGCCTCCCGGCGGGGCCTGATCGGCTTCCGTAATGACATAGCAGGAGGCCATTGTGTCTCCTGTTGCCATAGCAGCAGTCGCCAGTCCTGATTGCCTGTCAGGGCTGGTGATCTGCTAGTAACCACTACGATGCAGTAATCGCTTTCGATTGCTGCATCGAGGGGGTTAATGGCAGGGATCGGAGCTAGCTCCGGTTCCTGACATTACAGGTGGATGCCATCTTTCCGGCGCCTACGGAAGCGGATCAGGTTCCGTCGCCGGGCGGATCTTGACTGTCTTCCGTATTAGGCAGACCGGGAGGCCAGTATTAGGCCTCCGGTTGCCATTGCAGCCACCGGAACCCCGGCAATTTCATTGCTGGGGTTCCGATGAGCTGCAAACACCTTAAGTGCAGCACTTGCGTTTGAGCGCTGCACTTAAGGGGTTAATGGCGGGGATCGAAGCTAATTTCGGTCCCCGCCATTACAGCCGGATGTCAGCTGTAAGATACAGCTGAGATCCAGGGATGATGGCACCAACTCAGCTTCTGGGCCGTTGCCAAACATTTGGCGTATGGATACGGCAATTTGCGGGAAGTCATAGCTTTCCATGGCGTACCCATACGGAAAATGTCGGGAAAAGGGACAATGTAAGGATGTGTACACTTAATTGTGCTGCAACGCTTGTTGTCTCCATTCTATGTCAGTGTGGGAAGTAGATGTCCGGCCTTATGATTTTGTGATATGTGATAGACCCAGAATCCCAATCACCAAACCAAAGAATGCAAAATAAAGACACAAAACATTATAATTGGGTGTTAAATGGTCAAAACTTTTATTATATTATATGACCAAACCCAAAATGGCAAACCTCCGACTCACGAAGAGTCACCCTCCAGCACGCAGGAAAGGAAAAACCCCCTGTGGGGGAAACCTCTAGGGAAACCATGGCTGGAGGATTGCCCTTCCTCTGGGCTTAGAAGGTGCCAAAATATCATTTGTAACAGAATTTGTACGTTTTCTCAGATTTTCAAGGAAAGACAAGACAATGAACGAACAACATAAAACACATAAATCGGCTGATCTGGTTGGCTAGGCGGATGTCTCTCTTCCTGGACACCCATTAAAATGAATGGGTGATCCACGGATGAGATGGGTCCTCCAGATGCCTCCTTGTAGCACCTGTCTCCGCTCCGGCTAATGGGGGGGATCTCCTGCTGGAAACCCCCCTCTATTACAGACAACCCGTATGAAGAGGATGGCATCACTGTGATGAAGAAGTGCTCTTGGGTGAAGGGTTTCCCTGCTAGAACCTCCAAAGTACATCAGGTCGGCATTGGTGGGGAAGTCAAGCTCAAGGTCCTCAGTCCCATCCAATATGGCGCTGAATGTGGCAGTAAAACCTTCTAATATGGAATCTTCTTTATGTCATAAACATTTGTATTTATGACATCAGCGCATTCATCATCATTACTGCAAGAGTTTATTAACACTGCCGCCTCATTCATTGTGACGTCACACACAGTGGTCTGAAGTGTTAACCCTTTAATGACTGGCAGTGTACTTACCACAGAGGCCATAAAGCTGAATAGAACGTATCAGCGGCCATAAAGGAAAAGGGATAATGCAGGGAGCATCTCCGCACAAGAACTATCCATGACAAAGGGTTGTCCAGGATAAGATAACTTGTCTGCTTTCTCCAAAAACCAGCACCACACCTGTCCATAGGTTGTGTGTGGTATTACAGCTCATTGCCATTCACTTCAATGGAGCAAACCTGCAATACCAGATACAACCTGTGGATAGGTGTGGTGCTGTTTTTGGAAGAAAGCAGCCATATTTTTCTAATCCTGCACAGCCCCTGTTAGAAATAGTTTGAAAAAATGTGGGAGAAGGAGAAGAAGGGGAGAGGGAAAGAAGAAATTAAAAAAAGGGGAAAAGAGGAACTCTGAGGTAAAAGAAATCAAACTAGAATGAAAGGAGTCTGCTGGAGGTGCCAGATGGAAAGACAGATTTCTGCCATGGGGACCAGATTAGTTGAAATGTATCTTGAAGGGGGGCTTCAGAGAGTGGGTTTTAACCCCTTCCCGCCCTATGAAGTGCTGTTGCATTGAAAAACTATGCAGTTCATCTTCGAATGCAGCGTCACAAAAACAAATTATTTAGTAAATAATAAAACTATATAAATTTGGTATCGCCATAATCGTAACGACCCGCAGAATCAAGTTATCATGCAATTCATGCCGCCCGATGATCACTGTAAAATCAAAACAGAAATGGCGGAATTACAGGTTTTTTTTTCAATTCACCCCACAAAATGTAGGTTTTTTTACATTTTTTTTAATACATTATATGGTACATTAGGCCGCAGGGTAAATTCCACATAAACAGCGCCATTCATCGGTTAACTATTTAAATGATACCAGTTCAAGTGACTTTTATCGAAAAACACCATAAGAATTTTTTTTCACAATTAACCTTCTAATTGGGCCTAGCATGTGTGATACTGTCTGCTAAGCCTTTGTATCTAAGCATATTATATGTGATACTGTCTGCTGAGACGCTGTCTCCTATCAAGTAGCAGAGCTATCAGGTGTCATAGTGTAATGAAACGGGGTAGGGAGACGAACAGGTGAGCCCTAATCTACCCGAAACTCAGTCCCTGCCTACTTGCAAGGCCCGTGCTAAGTGACGGCGTACAACTGGGCGACGGTCCCTACGCTCAATAAGTGCAAGACAGACAACACAAGACAATGGCACACAGAAGAAAAAGGGGGAGATAGGGGCAGTTGCCCATGGAAACACAGTGAGCAACAGGCAGTGGTGAACGAGACGAGACAAACCAGGAGAGTACGAAGTAGCAAATCAGAGCAGGAGAATAGTCAGTCAAGCCAGGGTTAATAAGTAACAGCGGTCAATAAGATAAATAGCAAGAATCGCAGAGCCAGGAAACCAGACAATCACAGGCAAGGAACATGCTGCAAGTGAGGGTAAAAATAGACCAAGGGCAGGAGCTAGAACCGTCAGGCCAGGCTGTTATAGGTTCTCCCTCTCCTCAGCCTGCCAGTCTGAGTGGTAACAGATCGCGTCACTCTAGCAGACCTTGGAGCTGATGAAGGCTGATTAACCCCGGGCGTCGACATAGAACCTGTGTCTGGCAAACCCTTTACAGTACACCCCCTTTTATGAGGGGCAACTGGACCCTTCCTAGGTGGGTCTGGCTTGTTGGGGAAACGAAGATGGAACTTGCTGAGCAATATACCGGCGTGAACATCCCGGGCGGGTACCCAAGTCCTCTCCTCAGGCCCGTATCCTCTCCAATAGACCAGGTACTGGAGGGAGCCTTGGACCATCCTGCTGTCGACAATCTTGGCTACCTCAAATTCTACCCCATCCGGAGTGTGAACAGGGACCGGAGGTTTCCTCGATGTAGCCAATGATGGGGAGCAGCTTTTCTAAAGGGAGGCATGGAACACGTGTATCTGAAAAGACGGGGGTGACTCCAGCCGGAAGGAGACAGGGTTGAGGACCCCAATGATTTTGTACGGCCCTATATACCGGGGAGCAGACTTCTTGGACGGAACTTTAAGGCGCAAATTTTTAGAAGACAACCACGCCAGATCCCCGACCACAAACAGAGGGTTAGTTGAACGTCTTTTATCTGCCTGAGTCTTTTGGATGTTCTGGGACGCCTCTAGTTTCCTCTGAACATGGGCCCAGACTGTGCACAGTTCCCGATGAACGACATCTACCTTGGGATTGGTGGAAACACCAGGTGAAATGGAGGACAACCGTAGATTAAACCCAAAATTACAGAAGAAGGGGGAAACCCCCGAAGAGTTACTGACCAGGTTATTAAGGGAAAACTCGGTGAGGGGAATGAAGGAGACCCAATCATATTGACAGTCTGAGATAAAAACACCTTAAGTATTGTTCTAGAGACTGATTAGTCCTCTCAGTTTGGCCATTAGTTTCAGGATGGAAGGCCGAGAAAAGGACAGATCAATCTCCAGCTTCTTACAGAAAGCTCTCCAATACAATGAAACAAATTGTACCCCTCTGTCAGAAACAATATTGACCGGAACCCCATGGAGACGCAGGATGTGTTTGACAAACAAGGTAGCTAACGTCTTGGCATTGGGTAGTTTCTTGAGGGGTACAAAGTGGCACATCTTACTGAAGCGTTCTACTACAACCCACACCACCGACTTGCCTTGGGACGGAGGCAGATCGATGATAAAATCCATGGAGGTATGGGCAGGGCCGCCATCAGGGGGGTATTAGGGGTACTACTGTAGGGGGCCCGGCCAAACGTAATTGAAAGGGGGGCCCGGCAATTGCCGCGACTTGCCTTTGGTAGAAAAAAACAGTTCTTTTCACCAAAACAATGTCGTGAGCTGCGGGCCCCCCTCTCGTCAAACACCGCCTTGAAACACCGCCCGCTTGCGCTCGCGTGCGCACGAAGGAACGCAGGCGCGCGCCCCCGCGCGAACGACCCGCTCGTGCCCTGCGGCAAGAGGGAAGCGGTGCGCCCGCACCACAAGAACATCGCCGAACTACTGGACAGCCACACAGGGAGAACGGCGCACAGACTAGTTACCTGCTGGCCCGCCTCCTCCTCCGCCTCCGCCGCCTCCGCCTCCTCCGCCGCCTTCGCCTCCTCCACCGCCACCTCCTCTACCTCCTCCTCCAGAGCGTAGCTGCGTAAGGAGAGGGGGAGGAGTCCAGTTGTTGCGCGGCGGCAGGAGTTCTGCGATCCCCGCCATTTTCTCGAGCCTGGAGGTGAAGGACTGGACATCTGCTTCAAAGACATCGCCTGACGAGGACTGGAGTGGGAGCCAGCAGCTCTTCTGGCAGTGAGTAAAGTGTCTCAAAGTGCTGATCATGTATGGCCCTGTTCACACAGAGTATTTTGCAGGCCGAAAAAATCTGCCTCAAAATTCCTTAAAGAATTTTGAGGCAGATTTTGACCTGCCCACACTATCTTGCCACGTTTTTTGCTGCAGACAAAAAACGCAGGAACAGCATGAACACTGCGGATTTTATGCAACACCTTTTATTGTGGAAAATCCGCATCGTATTACAGTCGCAGCCGAGTGGATGAGATATAGGTGACACGATCCTCTATTCTTAGCGCAGCCCGGCCTCCTGTCATGACGTTTCATCCCATGTGACAGCTGCAGCGGTCACATGGTCTACAGCGTCATCCAAGGAGGCGGGGCTACGTTCAGAAGAGAGATATGTGTCACCTAAACTATGGCCGGGGTAAGTCTAAACTTTTTTATAAATTTAAAAAAGTGCCTCTTTTTTTTCTCATTTGTGATTTTTGCGGCAGAACCGCAGCATTGCCGCAACAGAGGAGCAGCGATTCCACAGAATAAATGGACATACTGCAGCTTAAAAAGCCACACTGCATGTCAATTTTTTTTGCAGCGTGTGGATGAGATTTGTTCAAATCTCATCCACTCTGCTGCGACTGTGATACGCTGCGGATTTTCCACAATAAAATGTGTTGCATAAAATCTGCAGTGTTCATGCCTAGTGTGTTCCTACCCTAAGGCAGGATTTACACAAGCGTGTGCTTTTTGCACGCGCAAAAAAGTGGCGTTTTGCGCATGCAAAAGGACCATAACAGCTCCGCGTGGCAGCAGCGTATGATGTGCAGCTGCGTGAAAATCACTGACAGTCTGAACGGCCCCATAGAGTAACATAGGTCCGTGCGAGACGCGAGACGCGTGAAAATCACGCGCGTTGCACGGATGTATTACACATTCGTCTGAATAAGCCCTAACAATAAGGCCCAGTTCACAGAGTTTTTGGGCCTTAATATTGACTCAGACACTGCGTCAGAATCAGCACCAAACAACTTCCAAAACCGCCTCCCATTGATTTAATCTGAATTCAATGGAAAAAAGAAAAAGCAGCACGTCCTTTCTTGCCGCGGTTCCGCCTCTGACCTCCCATCGAAATCAATGGGAGGCAGAAAATTCATTTTTCGGTGCGTTTTTTTGTCTGCTGTCCTCAATTGCCGCAATTGCCGCAGGCAAACGTGGCAAGATAGTGTGGGCAGGTCAAAATCTGCCTCAAAATTCGGTGCGCGGTTCCAGGTGGTCGCGGGTGCGTGCGGTTGCGGGTGCGTGCGGTCGCGGGTGCGCGCTTGCAGACGCTCGCGAGTGCGCACGCGCGGGAGTTTGCGGGTGTGCGCGATCGGTCGCGCGGGCAGGCGGTGTTTGACGGCCCCCATGACGAGTGGGGGGGCCCGCAGCTCGCGACATTCTTTTGGTGAAAAAAACGGGCCCCATTGCAGGGGCCTGTGTTTTTTCTACCAAAGGCAAGTCGCGGCAGTTGCCGGTCCCCCCTTTCAATTAGGTTTGGCCGGGCCCCTCACATCAGTACCCTTAATACCCCCCCTGATGGCGGCCCTTGGTAGCATGATATAGTGCTGGACGGTGTACCGTTAACAGGCGGTGCCACGGTAGGGGGGGCCAGAAAATGTAGCTGTATGGGGCCCTGAAATTCCTGATGGCGGCTCTGGATATGGGTCCAAGGTCTCTGGGGAATGGGCAAAGAACATAGTAAGCCCACAGGTCGGGACCTGGGAGTCTTGGACCTAGCACAAATTTCACAAGCGGTGACGTAGGCCTTAATGTCTTTAAGCAACCCAGGCCACCAATAGGTTCTAGAAATGAGGTGCTTGGTACCCAGGATGCCTGGATGGCCAGATAGTGCGGAGTCATGATTCTCCCTGAGCAAACTTAGCCGGAATTGCAGGTGAACAAATAGCTTGTTCTCAGGAAGGTTCTCGAGAAGAGAACCTTGATCAGCCGCAAATTTCGGAGAATAAGTCTGTATCCACAGAGGATATGATTATACCTGGGGGCAAAATACAAACGGGATCCTCCTCAGGAGGAGGGCTGGCCATGAAGCTACGCGACAGAGCATCAGCTTTAATATTTTTTGACCCAGCCCTATAGGTAACCACAAAGTTTAATCTCGTAAAAAACAACGCCCATCGAGCTTGTCTCGGGTTTAGCCTCCGGGCAGATTCTAGGAAAACCAGATTCTTGTGGTCAGTAAGGACTGTTACCTGGTGCTTAGCCCCCTCCAGGAAGTGACGTCACTCTTCAAATGCCCATTTAATGGCTAAGAGTTCGCGGTTGCCAACGTCATAGTTTTTTCTCAGTGAAGGAGAACTTCCTGGAGTAGGCACAGGGACGGAGATGGGTGAGAGACCTAGTACCCTGGGACAAGACAGCACCCACTGCCACCTCGGAGGCGTCAACCTCCATGATAAATTGTTCCATTTGGTTAGGCTGAATGAGCACTGGGACAGAGACAAAGCACCTCTTAAGGACCTCAAAAGGCTGGACCGCCTCCGGAGGCCAGTGGAGGAGATCAGCACCTTTACGAGTGAGGTTCGTAAGAGGCATAGCGATGACCGAGAAGTAAGCAATAATCTTCTGTAATAATTAGCAAACCCCAGGAAACACTTTAAGGCCTTCAGGAAGGCAGGGCGATCCATTCTGCCACGGGCTGAACCTTGGCAGGGTCCATGCGGAATTCATTAGGAGTGAGGATTTGACCCAAAAATGGTATCTCCTGCACCCCAAACACACATTTTTCGGTTTTTACAAAGAGTTTGCTTTTCCAAAGGGCCTGGAGCACCTTCCTGACATGCTCAATGTGGGAGGACCAGTCCTTGGAAAACACAAGTATATCATCAGGGTACAATACAAGAAATACCCCCAGATAGTCTCTTAAAATCTAATTTATGAAATTCTGGAAGGCCGCGGGAGCATTACACAACCCAAGGGGCATAACGAGATATTTGAAATGACCTTTGGGTGTATTAAACGCAGTCTTCCATTCATTCCCCTCTCTTATCCGGATAAGGTTATAAGCCCCCCGAAGATCGAACTTAGAGAACCAATGGGCCCCCTGAACCTGATTGAAGAGATCAGGAATCAAAGGAAGGGGATATTGGTTCCTTACAGGGATCTTATTTAAATTTTGGTAATCGATGCGCGGCCTAAGACCACCATCCTTCTTCCCCACGAAGAAGAAGCCATCACCTACCGGAGAAGTAGAGGGGCGAATGTAACCCTTGGCCAGGCATTCCTGGATATACTCTCTCATGGCTTCACGTTCAGGCCAAGAGAGATTAAATTTCCTACCTTTAGGGAGCTTAGCTCCTGGTACCAAATCGATTGCACAATCGTACTCTCTATGAGGAGGTAACTCTTCGTAGGCCCTTTTAGAAAAGACATCAGCGAAGTCCTGAATAAACTCAGGTAGAGTATTCACCTCCTCAACGAGAGAATCCAAATTAATAGAAAAACATGACGTCATGCATTCATTACCCCATTTAGTAAGATCACCAGTATTCCAGTTAAAAGTGGGATTATGCGTCTGCAACCAAGGAAGGCCTAAAATCAAATCGGACGATAACCCCTGCATCACTAACACAGAACACTGCTCCAAATGAATGGAGCCAACAATGAGTTCAAAAACAGGGGTATGCTGCATAAAATAACCATTAGCAAGCGGAGTGGAATCAATACCCACTACCTGGACAGGTTTAGGAAAATCAATTAATGGCATAGCTAGAGACATAGCGAATTCCACAGACATAATATTAGTAGCAGACTCTGAATCCACAAAGGCACTGCCGGTGGCAGACCTTCCATCAAAAGAGACCTGAAAGGGAAGCAAGATTTTATTAGGCTTCATGTTTGCGGGAAATACCTGTGGGCCCAAGCGACCTCCTCACTTAGGCGCGGAAGTTTTCCGGCTGCTTATTCTTGCGCCTGGGACAGGAGTTCAATAGATGCTTGTCATCCCCACAGTAGAAGCAGAGACCATTTTTTCTGCGGAAATCTCTACGTTGTTGGGGAGACACGGAGGCCCCGAGTTGCATCTGTTCATCCGAGTTCTCAGTGGAAGAACGAAGCAACGGAACCTCTGGAGCCATCATAGGGGAGCCAGAGGTAAAGGCACCAGAACGTTCAAGTCGTCGTTCCCTGAGACGTCAGTCAAGTCGTACCGCTAAAGCCATAGCCTGATTTAGAGTCTGAAGTGGGATAGCAAACTAACAGGTCTTTCAGGGCGTTCGACAGACCCAATCTAAACTAGCACCTCAAGGCAGGGTCATTCCACCGAGAAGCTACACACCACTTACTAAAGTCAGAACAGTACTCCTCAATGGGTCTCTTACCCTGACGTAAGGTCACCAGCTGACTCTCGGCAAAGGCAGTCTTGTCAGTCTCATCATAGATGAGCCCGAGAGCAGAAAAAAAAAGGTCAACAGAAGAAAGTTCAGGGGCGTCAGGAGCCAAGGAGAAGGCCCATTCCTGGGGGCCGTCCTGGAGCCGGGACCTAATTATACCCACTCGCTGGCTCTCAGAACCTTAAGAGTCGGGTCTTAATTGGAAATAGATTCTACAACTCTCCCGAAAAGAGAGAAAAGTCTTCCGGTCCCCCGAGAACTGGTAAGGCAACTTAAGGTGGGGTTCAAGAGGTGAGGTGAAGGGCACTACCTGGGTAGCATCATGCTGGTTGAACCTCTGAGCCAGGTCTTGGACCTGTAGGGAGAGACCCTGCATTTGCTTAGCCAGGGCCTCAAGGGGGTCCATAGTAGAGTAAGGGACCAGGGTAAGAAAAGGTATAGGGCCTGAAATTATGTAATGAAACGGGGTAGGGAGACGGACAGGTGAGCCCTAATCTACCTGCAACTCAGTCCCTGCCTACTTGCACGGCCCGTCCTAAGTGACGGCGTACAACTGGGTGACGGTCCCTACACTCAATAAGTGCAAGACAGACAACACAAGACAAGGGCACACAGAAGAAAAAGGGGGAGGTAGGGGCAGTTGCCCATGGAAACACCGTGAGCAACAGACAGTGGTGAACGAGCCGAGACAAATTAGGAGAGTACGAAGTAGCAAATCAGAGCAGGAGAATAGTCAGTCAAGCCAGGGTTAATAAGTAACAGCGGTCAATAAGGTAAATAGCAAGAATCGCAGAGCCAGGAAACCAGACAATCACAGGCAAGGAACATGCTGCAAGTGAGGGTAAACATAGACAAAGGGCGGGGGCTAGAACCGTCAGGCCAGGCTGTGATAGGTTCTCCCTCTCCTCAGCCTGCCAGCCTGAGTGGTAACAGATCGCGTCACTCTAGCAGACCTTGGAGCTGATGAAGGCTGATTAACCCCGGGCGTCGACACAGAACGTTTGTCTGGCAAATCCTTTACACATAGTCTTAGGCTGGATTCACACAAGCACATTACATCCGTAATGGACGGAACGTATTTCGGCCGCAAGTCCCGGACCGAACACACTGCAGGGAGTCGGGCTCCTAGCATCATAGTTATGCACGACGCTAGGAGTCCCTGGCTCTCCCTGGAACTACTGTCCTGTACTGAAAACATGATTACAGTACGGGACAGTTGTCCTGCAGCGAGGCAGGGACTCCTAGCATCGTACATAACTATGATGCTAGGAGCCCGGCTCCCTGCACTGTGTTCGGTCCGGGACTTGCGGTCAAAATACGTTCCGTCCATTACGGATGTATCATGGTCGTGAGAACCCAGCCTTAGGGTTCACACGCAAAGTAAAAAATGGCTGAAAATTACAGAGCTGTTTTCAGAGAACACAGCCTTTGATTTACAGACGTTTTTGAAGTTGAAGACGTTTTTTGAGGTGTTTAGTTCTAGATGTTTTTGGAGCTGTTTTTCCATTGACACAATGAAAAACATCTCCAAAAACGGCTCAAGAAGTGACATGCTCCTTCTTTTTACGTGCCGTTTTAAAATACAATAGGCAGATGTTTGTAGGCATTGGGCTACCGATTTTTCAGTCGTATTTGAAGGCGTTTACGCCCCGAAATACGCCTGAAAACACAGCGTGTGAATATACCCTTAAAGATACACTGTCTCAGATATACAGGGTGGGCCATTTATATGGATACACCTAAATAAATTGGGAATGGTTGGTGACATTAACTTCCTGTTTGTGGCACATTAGTATATGGGAGGGGGGAAACTTTTCAAGCTGGGTGTTGATCATGGCGGCCATTTTAAGTCAGCCATTTTGTATCCAACTTTAGTTTTTTCAATGGGAAGAGGGTCATGTGACCCATCAAACTTATCGAGAATTTCCCAAGAAAAACAATGATGTGCTTGGTTTTAACGTTACTTTATTCTTTCATGAGTTATTTACAAGTTTCTGACCACTTATAAAATGTGTTCAAAGTGCTGCCCATTGTGTTGGATTGTCAATGCAACCCTCTTCTCCCACTCTTCACACACTGATAGCAACACCTCTAAGGCTACAGACAGTAATACAATATCTTAATGCAAGGATGTGTCTGACTGAGGTACCTTGGACCCACCAAAGGAAATATTTCTTGGGGGTCTACACTTCAACTATACAGAAATAATGTGAACACGCTTAATTGTGTACTAAAAACGTGTTGTGTGTAGTAAAACAAAGACCAATATTCCCACCATATAGTGACAGATATCAGTCCTACACAGGCTTTCTGCAGACCATATACACTACCGTTGAAAAGTTTAGGGTCACTAAGAAATTTCCTTATTTTTGAAAGAAAAGCCCAGTTTTTTTCAATGAAGATAACATTAAATTAATCAGAAATCCACTCTATACATTGTTAATGTGCTAAATGACTATTCTAGCTGCAAACGTCAGGTTTATAATGCAATATCTACATAGGTGTATAGAGGCCCATTTCCAGCAACCATCACTCCAGTGTTCTAATGGTACATTGTGTTTGCTAACTGTGTTAGGGCGGATTTACACGAGCGTGTGCGTTTTGTTCACGCAAAAAACGCGGAGTTTTGCATGCGCAAAAGGCACTTAACAGCTCCGTGTGTCATGTACATATGGTGCGCGGCTGCGTGCCATCATTATGACACTCCGTTTGTGGTGCTTTTCTGTTTACATTCATTCTTTTACTGCGGTTGCGAGAATAAAGCGCGTCCCACGGAAGTGCTTCCGTACGGCGCGCGTGATTTTCACGCACCCATTGACTTCAATGGGTGCATGATGCACGAAAAACGCCGAAATATAGGACATGTCGTGAGTTTTACGCAGCGGACTCACTCTGCGCAAAAATCACGGACAATCTGCACTGCCCCATAGACTTGCATAGGTCCATGCCACACGCATGAAAAACACGCGGGTGGCACGGACGTATTACACGTTCGTGTAAATCCGCCCTTAGAAGGCTAATGGATGATTAGAAAACACTTGATAACCCTTGTGCAATTATGTTAGCACCGCTGTAAACAGTTTTGCTGTTTAGAGGAGCTATAAAACTGACCTTCCTTTGAGCTAGTTGAGAATCTGGAGCATTACATTTGTGGAATGAACTCTCCAAATGGCTAGAAAAAGAGAGCTTTCATGTGAAACTCGACAGTCTATTCTTGTTCTTAGAAATGAAGGCTATTCCATGCGAGAAATTGCCAAGAAACTGAAGATTTCCTACAACGGTGTGTACTACTCCCTTCAGAGGACAGCACACACAGGCTCTAACCAGAGTAGAAAGAGAAGTGGGAGGCCCCGCTGCACAACTGAGCAACAAGACAAGTACATTAGAGTCTCTAGTTTGAGAAATAGACGCCTCACAGGTCTTCAACTGGCAGCTTCATTAAAACAATGTGTAATCATTTATATACTAACTGTTTAACTGAAAAAAAAAAAAAATAATTCCTAGCGACACATTCCCTTTAATACTGGCGTTTCATACACCAGTCCTATTAAACAGTTTGCTGGAGTAAGATGCAACACATTTATTAACAGGCGAACGACTCTTAATAAATGTGTCGCATCTTTTAGCTGCAACGCGGCCTGTCATCAGTACTTTCTACGTGCTGCGGCCTGCTGTACATTTAAAGTACATTTTTAAAATGTATTTTATTGTCTGATTGGGGGGGCATACAGTCTGATTGGGGGGAGGTATGGGTCTGGCATGGACCTTTGCCTTGTTACGCTCCCCAGAGATAAATCTGGGCCGCACTATACATATAGATTTCTGCTATAATTTACATCAGTTACTGGCGTAAATTATAGTAAAATTGTTGCCCGTTTCTGCTAAGCACCGCTCATTTTTTGCCCCCAAAAATATCGACATTTGCGCATTTTGTGAATTTTCTACGCTAGTAAACTATTGTAGAAAGGTTAATATATTCCCCCCAAAGGCTACAGACCGTAATACAATATCTTAATGTAAGGATGTGTACACTTAATTGTGCAGCAACGCTTGTTGTCTCCATTCTATGTCAGTGTGGGAAGTAGATGTCCGGCCTTATGATTTTGTGATATGTGATAGACCCAGAATCCCAATCACCAAACCAAAGAATGCAAAATAAAGACACAAAACATTATAATTGGGTGTTAAATGGTCAAAACTTTTATTATATTATATGACCAAACCCAAAATGGCAAACCTCCGACTCACGAAGAGTCACCCTCCAGCACGCAGGAAAGGAAAAACCCCCTGTGGGGGAAACCTCTAGGGAAACCATGGCTGGAGGATTGCCCTTCCTCTGGGCTTAGAAGGGGCCAAAATATCATTTGTAACAGAATTTGTACGTTTTCTCAGATTTTCAAGGAAAGACAATACAATGAACGAACGAACGAACGAACGAACGAACGAACGAACGAACGAACGAACGAACGACATAAAACACATAAATCGGCTGATCTGGTTGGCTAGGCGGATGTCTCTCTTCCTGGGCACCCATTAAAATGAATGGGTGATCCACGGATGAGACGGGTCCTCCAGATGCCTCCTTGTAGCACCTGTCTCCGCTCTGGCTAATAGGGGGGATCTCCTGCTGGAAACCCCCCTCTATTACAGACAACCCGTATGAAGAGGATGGCATCACTGTGATGAAGAAGTGGTCTGGGGTGAAGGGTTTCCCTGCTAGAACCTCCAAATTACATCAGGTCGGCATTGGTGGGGAAGTCAAGCTCAAGGTCCTCAGTCCCATCCAATATGGCGCTGAATGTGGCAGTAAAACCTTCTAATATGGAATCTTCTTTATGTCATAAACATTTGTATTTATGACATCAGCGCATTCATCATCATTACTACAGGAGTTTATTACCACTGCACAACTCATACATTGTGACGTCACCCACAGTGGTCTGAAGTGTTAACCCTTTACTGACTGGCAGTGTGCTTACCACAGAGGCCATAAAGCTGAATAGAACATATCAGCGGCCATAAAGGAAAAGGGATAATGCAGGGAGCATCTCCGCACAAGAACTATCCATGACAAAGGGTTGTCCAGGATGAGAGAACTTGTCTGCTTTCTCCAAAAACCAGCACCACACCTGTCCATAGGTTGTGTGTGGTATTACAGCTCATTACCATTCACTTCAATGGAGCTAACCTGCAATACCAGATACAACCTGTGGATAGGTGTGGTGCTGTTTTTGGAAGAAAGCAGCCATATTTTTCTAATCCTGCACAGCTCCTGTTAGAAATAGTTCAAAAAAATGTGGGGGGAGAGAAGGAGAAGAAGGGGAGAGGGAAAGAAGAAATTAAAAAAAGGTAAAAAGAGGAACTCTGAGGTAAAAGAAATCAAACTAGACTGAAAGGAGTCTGCTGGAGGTGCCAGATGGAAAGACAGATTTCTGCCATGGGGACCAGATTAGTTGAAATGTATCTTGAAGGGGGGCTTCAGTGAGTGGGTTTTAACCCCTTCCCGCCCTATGAAGTGCTGTTGCTTTGAAAAACTATGCCGTTCATCTTCGAATGCAGCGTCACAAAAACAAATTATTTTGTAAAAAATAAAACTATATAAATTTGGTATCGCCATAATCGTAACGACCCGCAGAATCAAGTTATCATGCAATTCATGCCGCCCGATGAACACTGTAAAATCAAAACAGAAATGGCGGAATTACAGGGTTTTTTTCAATTCACTCTACAAAATGTAGCTTTTTTTACATTTTTTTTAATACATTATATGGTACATTAGGCCGCAGGGTAAATTCCACATAAACAGCGCCATTCATCGGTTAACTGTTTAAATGATACCAGTTCAAGTGACCTTTATCGAAAAAAACTATAAGACATTTTTTCCCAATTAACCTTTTAATTGGGCCTAGCATGTGTGATACTGTCTGCTAAGCCGTTGTATCTAAGCATATTATATGTGATACTGTCTGCTAAGCCATTGTATCTCAGCATATTATATGTGATACTGTCTGCTAAGCCGTTGTATCTAAGCATATTATATGTGATACTGTCTGCTAAGCCGTTGTATCTAAGCATATTATATGTGATACTGTCTGCTGAGCCTTTGTATCTAAGCATATTATATGTGATACTGTCTGCTGAGCCTTTGTATCTAAGCATATTATATGTGATACTGTCTGCTGAGCCGCTGTCTCCTATCAAGTAGCAGAGCTATCAGGTGTCATAGTCTTAGGGATCACACGCAAAGTCAAAAATGGCTGAAGATTACAGAGCAGTTTTCAGAGAACACAGCCTTTGATTTACAGCCGTTTTTGAAGTTGAAGACGTTTTTGGAGGTGTTTAGTTCTAGATGTTTTTGGAGCTGTTTTTCCATTGACACAATGAAAAACATCTCCAAAAACGGCTCAAGAAGTGACATGCTCCTTCTTTTTACGTGCCTTTTTAAAATACAATAGGCAGATGTTTGTAGGCAATGGACTACCGATTTTTCAGTCGTATTTGAAGGCGTTTACGCCCCGAAATACGCCTGAAAACACAGCGTGTGAATATACCCTTATAGATACGCTGTCTCTGATATATATATATATTTATTTTTTTTAGGGGGTGGGCAAACCATGTCTTGTGGAACAAGACAGTCTGATTAGTGGGGGAGACACGGAGTCTGGCTTTGGCCTTTTGTTACACACTCAATATAAAATTGTACACTAACTCGGAGCTGACGTTGATTTCTGCTTTACATTACGCCCGTTACTGGCGTAAATGATAGTAAAATTGTCGGCCCTTTCTGCCAAGCTTTACACACTTTTCAAAAAGTGCCAAGCGCAGCATAAACTGCCCAAAAACTTTCCCGCACTTTTGGGACTTTTCTATGACAGATAAGAGGCTTAGCAAGGGTAATAAATTCTCCTCTAGGGCTACAGACAGTAATACAATATCTTAATGCAAGGATCTGTACACTCAATGTCTGACTGAGGTACCTTGGACCCACCAAAGGAAATAAATCTTGGGGGTCTACCGTTCAACTATATAGAAATAATTTGAACACTCTTAATTCTGTACTAAAAACGTGTGTAGTAAAACAAAGACCAATATTCCCACCATATTGTGACAGATATCAGTCCTACACAGGCATTCTGCAGACCATATAAGTGAATACAGTGCAATGAAATTCAGTGACTCACAGGTGACATCTTCTCAGATTGGAGTCGTTCACGTTCTCTTTTCTTCTTCATCCGGCCCAGAACGCCATGATGACTTCTTCCAGTCTTCTTCATCTCCAATGCCCAAGCGCGAACCACAAGTTACGTCATGAAAGTGTTGATGTAAACTAGATACCACGTGTAATGACGGGGTAGGGAGACAGACAGGTGAGCCCTAATCTACCCGCCACTCCGTCCCTGCCTACTTGCACGGCGCATCCTAGGCGACGGCGTACAACTGGGCGAGGGTCCCTACGCTCAATATGTGCACGACAGACAAACAGACAAGGCCCATGGCAACACAGTGAGCAACAGGCGTAGTGAACGAGCTGAGTCAAACCAGGAGTGTACGAGGTACCAAACGCAGAGCAGGAGCGTAGTCAGTAAAGCCAGGGTCAAAATGAAGCAAGGTCAATAATAATAGCAGGAGCAGCAGAGCCAGGAAACAGGAAAGAATCACAGGCAAAGACAAGCAGGAAATGAAGGTATAAATAGATGGAGGGCGGGAGCTAGAACCATCTGGCCAGGCTGTGATTGGTTTCTCCCACTCCTGAGCCTACCACCCCTAGTGGTAGCAGATCGAGTCACTCTATCAGACCTAGGAGCAGGTGCAGACTGATTAACCACGGGCGTCGACACAGAAGCTGTGTCTGGCAGATCCTTTACAGTACCCCCCTTTTATGAGGGGCCACTGGACCCTTTCTAGGTGGCCCTGGCTTATTGGAGAACCGAAGATGGAACCTCCTGAGCAATACCCCAGCGTGAACATCCCGGGCGGGTACCCAAGTGCTCTCCTCAGGTCCATATTCTTTCCAGTGGACCAGGTACTGGAGGGAGCCTTGGACCATCCTGCTGTCCACAATCTTGGCCACCTCGAATTCTACCCCTTCAGGGGTGAGAGCAGGGACCGGAGGTTTCCTCGAGGTAGCCAAGGATGGGGAGCAGCGTTTCAGGAGGGAGGCATGAAACACATCGTGTATTCGAAAAGACGGGGGTAACTCCAGTCGGAAGGAGACAGGGTTAAGGACCTCAATGACCTTGTACGGCCCTATATACCGGGGAGCAAATTTTTTGGACGGAACTTTAAGGCGCAAATTTTTTGAAGACAGCCACACCAGATCCCCGACCACAAACAAGGGGTTAGCAGAACGTCTTCTATCTGCCTGAGTCTTTTGGATGCTCTGGAACGCCTCTAGGTTCTTCTGAACCTGGGTTAAGACTGTGCACAGTTCAAGATGAATGACATCTACCTCGGGATTGTTGGAACCACCAGGTGAAACGGAGGAGAATCATGGATTAAACCCAAAATTACAGAAAAAGGGGGAGACCCCTCACAAGTTACAGACCCGGTTATTAAGGGAAAATTCGGCGAGGGAAATGAAGGAGACCCAATCATATAGACAGTCAGAAATAAAACACCTTAAATATTGTTCTAGAGACTGATTAGTCTTCTCGGTTTGGCCATTAGTAGAGATGAGCGAACCGGGACAATAAAATAAAAAGCATTTCATACGTACCCGGTCGTTGTCTTGGTGACGAGTCCCTCTTATTCCTATAGTTACATAGTTACATAGTTACATAGTTAGTACGGCTGAAAAAAGACACATGTCCATCAAGTTCAACCAAGGGACGGGAAAAGGGAAGGAAACATTTCTACACATAGGAGCAAATTTTTTTTTGTTCTAGGAAATTATCTAACCCTTTTTTAAAGCCATCTACTGTCCCTGCTGTGACGGCTCCTGCGGTGTCTACTGTCCCTGCTGTGACGGCTCCTGCGGTGTCTACTGTCCCTGCTGTGACGGCTCCTGCGGTGTCTACTGTCCCTGCTGTGACGGCTCCTGCGTTGACTATTCCATAGATTCACAGTTCTCACTGTAAAGAAGGCTTGTCGCCTCTGCAGGTTGAACCTTTTTTTCTCCAGACGGAGGGAGTGCCCCCTTGTTTTTTGAGGGGGTTTTACATGGAACAGGATTTCACCATATTTTTTGTATGTACCATTAATATATTTATATAAGTTAATCATGTCCCCCCTTAGTCGTCTTTTTTCAAGGCTAAATAGGTTTAATTCTTTCAATCTTTCCTCATAACTTAAATTCTCCATGCCCCTTATTAGCTTCGTTGTTCTTCTTTGTATTTTTTCCAACTCCAGGGCATCCTTTCTATGAACTGGAGCCCAGAACTGAACTGCGTATTCTAGATGAGGCCTCACTAATGCTTTGTAAAGTGGTAATATTACATCCCTGTCCCGTGAGTCCATGCCTCTTTTAATACACGACAATATCCTGCTGGCCTTTGAAGCTGCTGATTGACACTGCATGCTGTTATTGAGTTTATGATTTACAAGTACACCCAGATCCTTCTCAACAAGTGACTCCCCCAGTGTAGCTCCCCCTAGGACATATGATGCTGCAGATTATTACACCCAGATCCTTCTCAACAAGTGACTCCCCCAGTGCAGCGCCCCCTAGGACATGTGATGCTGCAGATTATTACACCCAGATCCTTCTCAACAAGTGAATCCGCCAGTGTAGCTCCCCCTAGGACATATGATGCATGCAGGTTGTTGGTACCCAGGTGCATAAGTTTACATTTATCTACATTAAACTTCATTTGCCAAGTGGACGCCCAAACACTTAGTTTGTTTAAATCTGCCTGTAATTCATGAACATCTTCCATAGTCTGAACTATATTGCATAGCTTGGTGTCATCTGCAAAAATAGAAATAGTGCTATTAATCCCATCCTCTATATCATTAATAAATAAGGTGAATAATAGTGGTCCCAGCACTGAACCCTGGGGTACACCACTTATAACTGGGGACCATTCAGAGTAGGAATCATTGACCACAACTCTCTGGATACGGTCCTTGAGCCAATTCTCAATCCAATTACAAACTATATTATCTAAACCTATAGTCCTTAATTTACCCATTAGGCGTCTATGGGGGATAGTGTCAAATGCCTTTGCAAAGTCCAAAAACACTAAATCCACAGCGGCCCCTCTGTCTAGACTTCTGCTCACCTCTTCATAAAAACAGATCAGGTTGGTTTGACAACTTCTGTCCTTAGTAAAACCGTGCTGGCTGTCACTTATAATGCTATTTATTGTCACATAATCCTGTATATAGTCCCTCAATAGCCCCTCAAACATTTTCCCCACGATGGATGTTAAGCTTACTGGTCTATAATTACCCGGGGAAGACCTAGAGCCCTTTTTGAAAATAGGCACCACATTTGCGCTGCGCCAGTCCCTTGGCACTATACCAGTCACTAGAGATTCTCTGAATATTATGAAGAGGGCGACAGAAATAACTGAACTAAGCTCTTTAAGAATTCTAGGGTGTAACCCATCTGGTCCCTGGGCCTTGTGCACATTTATTTTATTTTATTTAGCTTGGACCATCTCTACATTCATCCAATTCAGTATATCAACTGATATATTAACAGCACTGGCACCGGCTACATCAGCTGCTCTTTCTTCTGTTGTATATACAGAGCTGAAGAACCCATTTAGTAACTCTGCCTTCTCTTGATCCCCTGTGATCAACTCCCCATTACCATTATCTAGGGGTCCTACATGTTCAGACCTGGGCTTTTTAGCATTTATATACTTGAAGAATTTTTTAGGATTTGTTTTACTATCCTTGGCCACCTGCCTTTCATTTTGTATTTTTGCTAATTTTATTAAATTTTTACAGATTTTATTAAGCTCTTTATATTTTACAAAGGCTACAGCTGTACCCTCAGATTTGTATTTTTTAAATGCCCTTTTTTTGTCATGTATCGCCCCTTTCACAGAAGGTGTAAGCCATGTGGGTTTTAATTTGAGTCGTTTATACTTGTTACCTACAGGAATAAATTTTGCACTATAATTACCCAAAGTAGATGTGAAAATCTCCCATTTATCATTTGTTCCATTATTTGACATTAGTTCTTCCCAGTCTATATCCTGAATTGCCGCCCTCATCCTGGGGAAATTGGCTTTCTTAAAATTAAATGTTTTTGTCCTCCCAGCCTGCGTTTGTTTTTTACAGTATAGGTAAAATGTAACTATATTATGATCACTGTTACCGAGGTTTTCACGAACATTGACATTCCCAACAAGATCTGCATTATTAGAAATGACCAGATCCAACAGAGCTTCACCTCTAGTCGGGTCTTCCACAAACTGGCCCATAAAATTTTCCTGCAACAGGTTGAGGAAATGTCTCCCCTTTGCAGTTGAAGCCGAACCATGACACCAATTAATATCCTGGAAATTAAAATCTCCCATTATCACTACAGTGCCCGCCTGTGCAGCCCGCTCCATCTGTTTATATAGCTGATCTTCCATCTCCTCAGTTATATTGGGGGGTCTATAGATTACACCAAAAGTAATTTTTTCAGTGTTTACCTCCCTTTCTAGTTCCACCCACAAGGTTTCAACCTCCTCACAGTATTCACCCACTATTGTCTCTTTCACACTCGCCTTCATATCACTTCTCACATACAGACATACACCACCGCCTTTCCTATTTGTCCTGTCTTTCTGAAAAAGTGTAAAACCCTGTAGATTTACAGCCCAGTCATGTGAAGAGTCCAGCCATGTTTCAGCAACACCAACTATATCTATATTTTCTTCCAGTATCAAGGCCTCCAGCTCCCCCATTTTGCTTACCAGTCCGAACTTCTTTTCTGACGCGGCAGCCTGTGATTGGCTGCAGAGACCTCTGCAGCCTGTAACGTCACCCAGGAATGTCGGGCCGGATGTCGAGAGGGACGCGTCACCAAGGCAACGGCCAGGAAACCGGACTGGAGGAAGCAGAAAGTTCTCGGTAAGTATGAACCTCTTTTTTTTTTACAGGTTACTCTATATTGTGATCGGTAGTCACTGTCCAGGGTGCTGAAACAGTTACTGCCGATCAGTTTAATCTTTCAGCACCCTGGACAGTGACTATTTACTGACGTCGCCTAGCAACGCTGCCGTAATGACGGGTGCACACATGTAGCCACCCGTCATTACGGGGCCTCATGCACACGACCGTAAAAACATCCGTTATTACGGGTCGTAATTACGACCCGAAATAGCGGGCCCATAGACATCTGTTAGCCATGGGTACCTTCCCGTTTTCTCACGGGAAGGTGCCCGTGCCGTTAAAAAGATAGAACATGTTCTATTTTGTTATTTTACGGGCCGTGCTCCTATACTTTATAATGGGAACACGGCTCGGAAAAACGACCGGCTGCCCGTGGCCGGCCGTGCTCATCTCCTGAAATACTCTGTGCTGCCTTAAACTCTGTGGACAGGTCAGGATCCTGTTTCTTTTAAATGCTGCTAGGGAAACCGCTCGATCCACTATATAAGGCTGCGCTACAGTGCAGCATTTAAAAGAAACAGGATCCTGACCTGTCCACAGAGTTTAAGGCAGCACAGAGTATTTCAGGAGATGAGCGTGCAGATTTAGTGCTGCTGTGAACTCTGCTCTTACCATTACGTAGCTCTCAGTCTGTTACCTCTCCTCCACTCCTGTCCTCTATAACACCTTCATGATTGGCAAGTCACCACGTAATGGTAAGAGCAGAGTTCACAGCAGCACTAAATCTGCACGCTCATCTCCTGAAATACTCTGTGCTGCCTTAAACTCTGTGGAACCTGGTTATATATGATTCTCGTCTATATATGAGACTGTCTGCATTAGAGATCCTACATAGAAGGTAAGTGTGTGTATGAGTGTGTAAATGAGTGTGTGTGTGTGTATGTGTGTGTGTATATATATATATATATAATCTGGCTGTATTTGGATATATATGATTCTTGTGTCCATATGATACTGCAAGGACATTCATACATTGTAGTTTTGCAGCAATAATTTTGAAACAGTTTTTGCTGTGCTTTTGTGTAAATAGTGGGAAAACTGATGTGTAGAGTATATAGTGTATATACTGGTATTGTGTGTGTAGACTGTGTAGCAGTATTGTGCGTAGTGTATGTTGCAATATTATAGGCAGTGGCGTAGCTATAGGGGTCGCAATTACGACCGGGCCCTGAAGCCAGGGGGGCCCGCAGCCCCCCGCACCACATCAATAAAAAGTTAATATAGTAACTCGGGCCGCGGGCCCCTGTTACTATAATAACTGACAGTACTTACCCTCCTGGTTCCGGAAGGCAGTGGAGGTCCTGACGTCACAGCGCTATGCGCCGCGCACAACATCGTGATCCTGGATAGTGTTAGGACAGAGCTTCCGCCGCGGCTGAAGAGGAGGGTAAGATTAATATCCCTGTCTGCTGAAGCTGATTGGCGGGGTCCGACTCCCGGGATCCGCCAATCAACTGTTTTGAAGGGGCCGCAGTGTTCGTACGAGAGCTGCTTCCCCTTCATTACGGTCACTTGATTCAGGTCACACAGTAAATCTGTGTCGGCGATTCACAGTGTGAGCGAGTAAGGGAAATTAAAGGGAAGCAGCTCTCGTACGAGTGCTGCGGTCCCTTCAAAACAGCTGATTGGCGGGTCCCAGGAGACAAACCCTGACACATCAGCTATTGATAGCCTATCCTGAGGATAGGCCATCAATGTTTAGGGACTGGACAAGTCCTTTAAGCCTACGATGTAGCAGGCTTAGAGGGCCCATGAGACAGGATCACAGATTGTGTGATGCTGTCTGCTGGGCTCTGTATCTAAGCCAATCACATTGTAGGCTTAGATACATGGCCCATGTGTGATCCTGTCTGATGGGCCCTGTATTACTCTATAAGATTACTGTCTGCTTGACCCTGTATCTAAGCCTGCCTTGTGGTAGGCTTAGATACAGGGTCCCACAGACAGTATCACACATGGGCCCTGTATCTAAGCCTAACACATGTGTTACTAATCATTTTTTGTGTGTTTTCTTACACAAGATTTTAGATTCCAGGACTACTTCGATGACGGCTTTTTTTATTATCAATAAAATGGTTAATAAAGGTTGTGTGGTTTATTTTTATTTCAATAAAAAAAAAATTCTATGTCTTTGTGTTTTTTTTTAAACTTTATTACTACCGCCTTCATAATGGCCGCCGGCTGAATGAATGCGTCCATTGCTAAGGCGGGGCTTAGTGTTAGAGGCTAACACTAACCCCCTTTATTACCCCGGTACCCACCGCCACCAGGGGTGCTGGGAAGATCCGGATACGATCCAGTACTTGACCATCAGTAGTGATGGTCGGGCAATGGGGCGGCCACAGGCTGGGGAAGGCCTTATACAGTGGCCTTATTACCCTGGTAATGCTAGGCTGCTGCTGCTTTATTGTATCTAGCTGGTTATGAAAAATGGGGGGGACCCCATGTCATTTAAAAAAAAAAAAAATACAAAATAATTGGAAAGAATGATGTGGGGTCCCCCCTAATTTTCATAACCAGCCAAATGCAACACAGCAGCGGCAGGCAGCATTACCAGGGTGGTAGGGGGCCACTGTTTTTGGCCTTCCCCAGCCTAATACTACCATCCTGCGGCCACCCCGGTGTCTGACCGTCACTGCAGATTGTCGGGTACTGGTTCGTACCCGGCTCTTCCCAGCACCCCTGGTGGCGGTGGGTACCGGGCTAATAATGGGGGTTAGTGTTAGCCTCTGCACCTGCTAACATTAAGCCCCACCTTAGTAATGGAGGTTGTCAATCATCCAGCGGCCATTACTAAGGCGGTAATAATAAAGTTTAAAAAAGAACAAGCACATAGAAAAAATATTTTATTGAGACAAAAAAACACAACCCCCATTAACCATTTTATTGAGAATAAAAAAACGCTGTCATTGAAGTTGTCCTCGAATCCGACGTAGTCCAACAACCGAACTTGTAAAAAAACACAAACACACAAAAATAATTAGTAACACATAAAAAAGCAAAACAATTATTATTCTTACCTTTCCTGGGTCCAGCGCTGGAGCCGCAATGTCAGCGTGCAGGGCCATGTCTCTAATCCAATCATGTGTGATATTGTCTGTTGAGCCACTGTATCTAATCCTATCATGTGTGATACTGTCTGCTGAGCCACAGTATCTTAGGCTGGGTTCACACGACGATGTTACGTCCGTAATGTACGGAACGTATTTCGGCCGGAAGACCCGGACCGAACACAGTGCAGGGAGCCGGGCTCCTAGCATCATAGTGATGTACGATGCTAGGAGTCCCTGCCTCGCTGCCGGACAACTATCTCGTACTGAAAACATGATTACAGTACGGGACAGTAGTTCCACGCAGAGGCAGGGACTCCTAGCATCGTACATAACTATGATGCTAGGAGCCCGGCTCCCTGCACTGTGTTCGGTCCGGGTCTTCCTGCCGAAATACGTTCCGTACATTACGGACGTAACATGGTCGTGTGAACCCAGCCTAAGGCTGGGTTCACACAACCTATATTCAGACGTAAACGAGGCGTATTATGCCTCGTTTTACGTCTGAAAATAGGGCTACAATACGTCGGCAAACATCTGCCCATTCATTTGTATGGGTTTGCCGCCGTACTGTGCAGACAACCTGTCATTTACGCGTCATCGTTTGACAGCTGTCAAACGACGACGCGTAAAAATACAGCCTCGTCAAAAGAAGTGCTGGGCACTTATATACATTATATGCAGGACACTTCTTTCAGACGTAATTTGAGCCGTTCTTCATTGAAGTTAATGAAGCACAGCTCAAAATTTACGGCTGTCAGAGAAGCCTCGCAAAATGCAAGGAGGAGCATTTACGGCTGAAACGAGGCAGCTGTTTTCTCCTTGAAAACAGTCTGTCATTTCAGACGTAAAAGCCTGCTACCGTGTGCGCATACCCTTATCCTATCATGTGTGATACTGTCTGCTGAGCCGCTGTATCTAATTCTATCATGTTTGATACTGTCTGCTGAGCCGCTGTATCTAATTCTATCATGTGTGATACTGTCTGCTGAGCTGCTGTATCTAATCCTATCATGTGTGATACTGTCTGCTGAGCCACTGTATCTAATACCATCATGTGTGATACTGTCTGCTGGGCCCTATCTCTAAGGGTATGTTCACACGGCCTATTTATGGATGTAAATCGGGCGTTTTTGCCCCGAATTACGCCCGAAAATAGCGCCTCAATAGCGCTGACAAACATCTGCCCATTGAAAGCAATGGGCAGACGTTTGTCTGTTCACACGAGGCGTATATTTACGCGCCGCTGTCAAATGACGGCGCGTAAATAGACGCCCGCGTAAAAGAAGTGACCTGTCACTTCTTTGGCCGTAATTGGATCCGCTATTCATTGACTCCAATGAATAGCAACGCTAATTACGGCCGTAATTGACGCGGCGTTCAAGCGCCTGCACATGCCTGTACGGCTGAAATTATGGGGATGTTTTCAGGCTGAAACATCCCCGTAATTTCAGCCGTTACGGACGCCCTCGTGTGAACATACCCTAATCCTATTATGTGTAATACTGTCTGCTGAGCCATTGTATCTAATCCTATCATGTGTGATACTGTCTGCTGGGCCACAGTATCTAATCCTATCATGTGTGATACTGTCTGCTGAGCCACTGTATCTAATCCTATCATGTGTGATACTGTCTGCTGAGCCACTGTATCTAATCCCATTATGTGTGATACTGTCTGCTAAACTACTCTATCTAATCCTATCATGTGTGATACTGTCTGCTGAGCCACTGTGTCTAATCCTATCATGTGTGATACTGTCAGCTGAGCCACTGTATCTAATTCTATCATGTGTGATACTGTCTGCTGAGCTGCTGTATCTAATCCTATCATGTGTGATACTGTCTGCTGAGCCACTGTATCTAATCCTATCATGTGTGATACTGTCTGCTGAGCCGCTGTATCTAATTCTATCATGTGTGATACTGTCTGCTGATCCGCTGTATCTAATCCTATCATGTGTGATACTGCATATGCCGTCAAACACTGGCGCCCGTGCGACCGATCACGCGCACCCGCAAACTCCCGCGCATGCGCACCCGCGAACGCCTGCAACCGCGCACCGAATTTTGAGGCAGATTTTGACCTGCCCACACTATCTTGCCGCGTTTTTTGCCCGCGGCGATTGAGGACAGCAGACAAAAAACGCAGGGAAAAATGCATTTTCTGCCTCCCATTGATTTCGATGGGAGGTCAGAGGCGGAACCGCGGCAAGAAAGGACGTGCTGCTTTTTCTTTTTTCCGCGACTGGCTCCCATTGATTTCAGATTAAATCAATGGGAGGCGGTTTTGGAAGTTGTTTGGTGCTGATTCTGACGCAGTGTCCGAGTCAATATCAAGGCCCAAAAACTCTGTGAACTGGGCCTTATTGTTAGGGCTTATTCAGACGAACGTGTAATACGTCCGTGCAACGTGCGTGATTTTCACGCGCCTCGCACGGACCTATGTTACTCTATGGGGCCGTGCGGACTGTCAGTGATTTTCACGCAGCGTGTGTCCGCTGCGTAAAACTCACGACATGTCCTATATTTGTGCATTGTTCGCGCATCACGCACCCATTGAAGTCAATGGGTCCGTGAAAATCACGCCCAGCACTTCCGCAGCAGTATAAACTATGAATGAAAACAGAAAAGCACCACGTGCTACAAACATACAAACAGAGTGTCATAATGATGGCGGCTGCGCGAAAATCACGCAACCGCGCATCATACGCTGCTGACACACGGAGCGGTTATGTACCTTTTGCATGCGCAAAACGCCACGTTTTTGCGCGTGCAAAAAGCACACGCTCGTGTAAATCCGGCCTTAGGGTAGGAACACACTAGGCGTGAACACTGCGGATTTTATGCAACACATTTTATTGTGGAAAATCCGCAGCGTATTACAGTCGCAGCAGAGTGGATGGGATTTGAACAAATCTCATTCACACGCTGCAAAAAAAATGGACCTGCCGTGTGGCTTTGGCTTTTTAAGTCGCATGTCAATGTATTCTGTGGAATCGCCGCTCCTCTGTTGCAGAAATGCTGCGGTTCTGCCGCAAAAATCACACATGAGAAAAAATAAAAAAAGCACTTTTTTAAATTTATAAAAATTTTAGACTTACCCCGGCCGTAGTCCTGGTGACGCGATTCTCTATTCTTAGCGCAGCCCGGCCTCCTGTCATGACGTTTCATCCCATGTGACTGCTGCAGCGGTCACATGGTCTACAGCGTCATCCCAGGAGGCGGGGCTACGTTCAGAAGAGAGAGATGCATCACCAGGACTACGGCCAGGGCAAGTCTAAACTTTTTTTTCCCTGCAGGATTCCCGCAGCGGACAAGCCTCACGAAACCTGCGCCACTATTTGGTGCGGTTTTGCTGCCAGAATTCCCTGCGGCTACCGGGGCGGATAAGCTGTGTAGTTTTACTCAGCAAAACCGCACCAAATAGTGGCGCAGGTTTGGTGAGGCATGTCCGCTGCGGGAATCCTGCAGGGAAAAAAAAGTTTAGACTTGCCCCGGCCGTAGTTTAGATGACGCATCTCTCTCTTCTGAACGTAGCCCCGCCTCCTGGGATGACGCTGTAGAACATGTGACCAGTGGCGGATTATCATATGCGCGTTTCGGGCGGCCGCCCGGGGCCCGAGGCTCCCAGTGGGCCCATGGCAGCCCGAAACGCACATCATCTCCTAAATCTATTCAGCGCGCTAGCGCTGCTAACGGCCGAAGATGGGGAGGAGCAGGGAATTCGCCGGGATCCAGGGGTAGGACACGCCTTCCTGACAGTGCGGGCCGCCGCCATTGAGTAACAGAACAGCGACGGACGGCTGTTCCATTACTCCAAAGCAGCAAGAGAAGAGCCGGCGGGCGGTCACCGGCGCTGAGGTCAGTACAGGCTTATCCTCCTGCCCTACTGGTTCCCGACCGCTGGCTGTATTTTTACGGCCAGCGGTCAGGGACGGGTGCTTAAAACCCGAGCCATAGACGTTCTACGACTCGGGTTTTAACTTGCTGCCCGCGCGATCGGGCAGCTGAATGTCGGGTCTCCGGCTGTCAGTGACTGCCGGGGACCCTGAGGAGAGGATAGAAGCAGCTTTCGCTGCTTCTGTCTTCTCTGATCTCTTTTACACAGCGTTCAATGAACGCTGTGTACAGGAATAGAGACAGCAGCAGCGGCGCTGTCTCTATTCCTCCCGGTGATCATGTGACTGGTCACATGATCGCCGGGTGCCGTTAGTGACAGACTGCTGCTGGGTCTTACTAGACCCAGCACAGCCCTATTAGTGACAATCGTCACTGTGAGAGGGCTGATTTCCCCTGTAACTGGGGCTGCTGTGCAGCTCCAGTTACAGTGGAAAAACATGGTGTAAAACAAAGAAAAAGTCGATATAAAGTTCCCCAAAGGTCTTTTTTGACCTTTGAGGATCAGAACATAGTAATAAAAAATAGTAAAGTGCAAAAAAAAAATTAAATAATAAATACACATAAAATACCCACCCCAAAAAAAACGTTCCCCCCCCCGCCAATCATTGTTGTAACGCTAGCGCTGACCCAATTACCCTAATATAGACATGTAATATATTAAAATTTACGGTAGACAATGACGATCACAAATAAAAGGTCTATTTTAGGGTAAAACTATGTTATTACCAAAAAAAAATAGCTAAAACGTAAAAAAGCTTATTTTTTTACTATTATTTTAAAACTTTATGAATAAAAATTCTAAAATGGCAAAAAATGTGTGCATAAAAACGATAAAAAATGAAACCTGCATTGTCTACGGAAAAAACGTCGCAAAAATCACGTCGGTTTTATTTTTTTTTTAATAAAAATGTGTGTTTGGTGCAACTTTGTAATTACGTTTTATTAAAAAATATTTTCACTTTTTGAGATACAGCTGCTTTGTATCCTGTATCCGTCAGGTCAGCAGGACTGACGGGATCAGTGAAACGGGCCCTGCGCTAAATTATAATCTTAGATGTGATAGATTTGAGGTGGATCCTGCGTGTCACTGATCCCGTCAGTCCTGCTGACCTGACGGATACAGGATACAAAGCAGCCGTATCTCAAAAAGTAAAAATATTTTTTAATAAAATCAATCACACTGATACACACACATACTATATATATATATATATATATATATATATATATATATATATATATATATATATATAATTATAATATAAAGTTTTTACATGTGTACATAACCTTGTGGCACTATATACAAGGGGGAGCGCTGTGTGGCACTATATACAAGGGGGAGCGCTGTGAGGCAAGGGGGGGCTGTGTAGTGCTATCCACCGTGGTATGTGTGTGGCGCTCTTTATAGGGGGGGCTTTTTGGTGCTATTTACAAGAGGGGGAGGGCTGTGTGGCGCTCTCTACAGGGGGGCTGTATGGCACGATCTATAGGGGGCTGTGTGTAACGCTCTCTACGAGGGGGATGTGTGATATATAGAGGGGGCTGTGTATGGCGATATCTATGGGGGTGTGTAATATCTACAGGGGCTGTGTGTGGCACTATGTACAGGGGGCTGTGTGTATGTGGTGTTTTACAGTGTGTGGTATTATTATATTCAGGCGCGCAGTGTTTGGTGCTATTATATTTAGGGGCACAGTACGTGGCACCATGATAACTTTATTTTCGTTTATAGGTGTGGAAATGTTGGAAAAGTGAGGAGACGTCTAAGTGGCAAATTCTGCAGAAATGAGTCATGGCCGGGAGAAGTCGTCATGAGTGCTGGACCGGATGGAAAAGAAAAAAGGAAAAAAACTACTAGAATCTGAGACGTCGTCACCTGTGAGTCACTAGATTTATAGAGAATCTGTCACCTGACATGTTTATTATAGGAAATCCTTGTATTTCACAAAAAGTCTTTCTGCGGTCCAGGACTGATAGACAATTCCCCTTGTCAGGAGGTTGTGTCCCTGCACAGTGTGATCCTGTCAGTATGTAGGGACACCGCGCTGTGACAAGGGGAATCGTAACACTGTTAATGCTTGCCCAAAAAGGTAGTGTTAAAAATAGTTACGGTGAGGAAGGGGGGCCCAAGTTTGGGTAACAGCCCAGGGCCCATGGTCTACTTAATCCGCCACTGCATGTGACCTGCAGCAGTCACATGGGATGAAACGTCATGACAGGAGGCGGGGCGGCGCTAAGAATAGAGGATCGCGTCACCAGGACTACGGCCGGGGTAAGTCTAAACTTTTTTATAAATGTAAAAAAGTACCTTTTTTTTTTCTCTTTTGTGATTTTTGCGGCAGAACCGCAGCATTTCCGCAACAGACGAGCGGCGATTCCACAGAATAAATTGACACGCTGCGGCTTAAAAAGCCAAAAGCCACACTGCAGGTCCATTTTTTTTGCAGCGTGTGGATGAGATTTGTTCTAATCTCATCCACTCGGCTGTGACTGTAATACGCTGCGGATTTTCCACAATAAAATGTGTTGCATAAAATCCGCAGCGTTCATGCCTAGTGTGTTCCTACCCTAAGGCCGGATTTACACGAGCGTGTGCTTTTTGTGTGCGCCAAAACGTGGCGCTTTGTGCATGCAAAAGGTCATAACCGCTCCGTGTGTCAGCAGCGTATGATGCGCGGCTGCGTGATTTTCGCGCAGCCGCCATCATTATGACACTCTGTTTGTATGTTTGTAGCACGCGGTGCTTTTCTGTTTTCATTCATAGTTTATACGGCTGCGGAAATGCTGGGCGTGATTTTCACGCACCCATTGACTTCAATGGGTGCGTGATGCGCGAACAATGCACAAATATCGGACATGTCGTGAGTTTTACGCAGCGGACACACGGACACACGCTGCGTGAAAATCACTGACAGTCCGCACGGCCCCATAGAGTAACATAGGTCCGTGCGAGGCGCGTGAAAATCACGCACGTTGCACGGATGTATTACACATTCGTCTGAATAAGCCCTAACAATAAGGCCCAGTTCACAGAGTTTTTGGGCCTTGATATTGACTCGGACACTGCGTCAGAATCAGCACCAAACAACTTCCAAAACCGCCTCCCATTGATTTAATCTGAAATCAATGGGAGCCAGTCGGGGAAAAAAGAAAAAGCAGCACGTCCTTTCTTGCCGCGGTTCCGCCTCTGACCTCCCATCGAAATCAATGGGGGGCAGAAAATGCATTTTTCGCTGCGTTTTTTGTCTGCTGTCCTCAATCGCAGCGGGCAAAAAACGCGGCAAAATAGTGTGGGCAGGTCAAAATCTGCCTCAAAATTCTAAAAGGAATTTTGAGGCAGATTTTTTCAGCCTGCAAAATACTCTGTGTGAACATGATCAGCACTTTGAGACACTTTACTCACCGTGTCAGAAGAGCTGCTCCAACTCCAGTCCTCTTCAGGCGATGTCTTCGGTCCAGATGTCGTCCTTCTCCTTCTCCTTCACCTTCACCTCCAGGCTCCAGGCTCCAGAAAATGGCGGGGATCGTAGAACTGCCGCCGCGCAACAACTAGACTCCTCCCCCTCTCCTTACGCAGCCACGCTCTGGAGAAGGAGGAGGAGGCGGAGTCGGACGAGGAGGCGGAGTCGGACGCGGATGAGGAGGACGAGTCGGAGGCGGACCAGCATGTAAGTAGACTGCACCGCTGTCCATTGTGGCTGTGCTGTCCTTCCCCCTAGATCTTGTGTTGCGGGCGCACCGCCTCCCTCTCGGCGGCGCGCCTGGTCGCGCGCGCTTGCGGTCGTTCGCTCGCTCGTACGCGCGCAAGCGGGCGGTGTTTCGCGGCGGTGATAAGAGGGGGGCCCGCAGCTCACGGCGGTGTTTCACGAGAGGGGGGCCCGCAGCTCACGACATTATTTTGGTGAAAAAAACAGGCCCCATTGCAGGGGCCTGTTTTTTTTCTACCAAAGGCAAGTGGCGGCAGTTGCCGGGCCCCCCTTTCAATTAAGTTTGGCCAGGCCCCCTACACTACTACCCCTAATACCCCCCTGATGGCGGCCCTGAATGTATCCTATCCATAGTTTATAGGGTCGTAGTTCTATAGATTTGCTGTCTCCTATACACACACACACACACACACATGTTTTTGGGTGGACACATATATATTGGGGCTATTTCTCCTGACATTTTAAGTCCTTAGTGACGCCCCTGGCTGCTAGTGCGCATTGTCGGGTCACTTAGGAGACCCAGCGATGCAGCTGAAAGCTGCAGACTGTCGGCCATGAGAAGTTTGCGGGTGGGGGGGGACCCAATAAGAACTTTTGCATCGGGGCCCATGAGCCTTTAGCTATGCCCCTGATTATAGGTGTATGCAGTATATAGCGGTATTATATGTGAGTGTAGTATATAGCAGTATAATAGGTGTGCAGTGAATATAATGGTACTATATGTCTACAGTTATAGCAGTATTTTTTATACAAACAATATGTAGTGGTATTATATGTGTACACACCTATAACACCGCTACATAATGTACAGAATATAAAGTGATTTGATTCATTATACTTGCAGCATATGTTGGACTCTATATGTACAATATATGGCAGCATTAAATATATATATATATATATATATATATATATATATATATGTATATATATATATATACACACAATACATGGGGGTATTATTCAGTCACTATGTGGTTATGGTGTGGTGCTATTATTCAGTATCAGTATGGGGGTATTATTCAGTCACTATGTGGTTATGGTGTGGTGGTATTATTCAGTAACAGTATGGGGGTATTATTCAGTCACTATGTGGTTATGGTGTGGTGGTATTATTCAATAACAGTATGGGGGTATTATTCAGTCACTATGTGGTTATGGTGTGTTGGTATTATTCAGTAACTGTATGGTGGTATTATTCAGTCACTATGTGGTTATGGTGTGGTGGTATTATTCAGTAACTGTATGGGGGTATTATTCAGTCACTATGTGGTTATGGTGTGGTGGTATTATTCAGTAACAGTATGGTGGTATTATTCAGTCACTATGTGGTTATGGTGTGGTGGTATTATTCAGTAACTGTATGGGGGTATTATTCAGTCACTATGTGGTTATGGTGTGGCGGTATTATTCAGTAACAGTATGGTGGTATTATTCAGTCACTATGTGGTTATGGTGTGGTGGTATTATTCAGTAACAGTATGGGGGTATTATTCAGTCACTATGTGGTTATGGTGTGGAGGTGTTATTCAGTAACAGTATGGAGGTATTATTCAGTCACTATGTGGTTATGGTGTGGTGGTATTATTCAGTATCAGTATGAGGGTATTATTCAGTCACTATGTGGTTCTGGTGTGGTGGTATTATTCAGTAACAGTATGGTGGTATTATTCAGTCACTATGTGGTTATGGTGTGGTGATATTATTCAGTAACAGTATGGGGGTATTATTCAGTCACTATGTGGTCATGGTGTGGCGGTATTATTCAGTAACTGTATGGGGGTATTATTCAGTCACTATGTGGTTATGGTGTGGCGGTGTTATTCAGTATCAGTATGGCGGTATTATTCAGTCACTATGTGGTTATGGTGTGGTGGTATTATTCAGTAACAGTATGGTGGTATTATTCAGTCACTATGTGGTTATGCTGTGGTGGTATTATTCAGTAACAGTATAGTGGTATTATTCAGTCACTATGTGGTCATGGTGTGGCGGTATTATTCAGTAACTGTATGGGGGTATTATTCAGTCACTATGTGGTTATGGTGTGGAGGTATTATTCAGTAACAGTATGGGGGTATTATTCAGTCACTATGTGATTATGCTGTGGTGGTATTACTCAGTAACAGTATGGGGGTATTATTCAGTAACAGTATGGGGGTATTATTCAGTAACAGTATGGAGGTATTCAGTAACAGTATGGAGGTATTATTCAGTATCAGTATGGGGGTATTATTCAGTCACTATGTGGTTATGGTGTGGGGGTATTATTCAGTAACAGTATGGGGGTATTATTCAGTCACTATGTGGTTATGGTGTGGTGGTGGCCTAAGACCACCATCCTTCTTCCCTACGAAGAAGAAGCCAGCACCTACCGGAGAAGTAGAGGGGCGAATGTAAACCTTGGCTAGGCATTCCTGGATATACTCTCTCATGGCTTCACGTTCGGGACAAGAGAGATTAAATATCCTACCCTTAGGGAGCTTAGCTCCTGGTACCAAATCGATTGCGCAATCGTATTCTCTATGAGGAGGTAACACTTCGGAGGCTTTTTTAGAAAAAAACATCAGCGAAGTCCTGAATAAACTCAGGTAGAGTGCTCACCTCCTCAGGAAGAGAAATAAAATTAACAGAAAAACATGACGTCATGCATTCATTACCCCATTTGGTAAGATCCCCAGTATTCCAGTTAAACGTGGGATTATACATCTGCAACCAGGGAAGGCCTAAAACCAAATCGGACGATAATCCCTGCATCACCAGTACAGAGCACTGCTCCAAATGCATGGAGCCAACAATGAGTTCAAAAACAGGGGTATGCTGCGTAAAATAACCATCAGCAAGAGGAGTGGAGTCGATACCCACTACCGGGGCAGGTTTAGGCAAATCAATCAATGGCATAGCTAGAGACATAGCAAATTCCACAGACATAATATTAGCAGAAGACCCTGAATCCACGAAGGCACTGCCGGTAGCAGACCTACTCTCAAAAGAGAGCTGAAAGGGAAGCAAGATCTTATTAGGTTTCATATTTACGGGAAATACCTGTGCGCCCAAGTAACCTCCCCGATGGTCACTTAGGCGCGGAAGTTCTTCTGGCTGCTTATTCTTACGCCTAGGATAGTTGTTTGTCATACCCACAGTAGAAGCAGAGACCATTCTTCCTGCGGAGCTCTCTACGTTGTTGGGGAGACACGGAGGCCCCGAATTGCATTGGTTCATCCCAGTTTTCCGTGGAAGAGCGAAGCAATGGAACCTCGGGTGCCATCATGGGGGAGCCAGAGGAGAAAGCACAAAAGCATTCAAGTCGTCGTTCCCTGAGAAGTCGGTCAAGACGTACCGCTAAAGCCATAACCTGATCTAGAGAGTCTGAAGAGGGATAGCTAACTAACAGGTCTTTCAGGGCGTCGACAGACCCAATCTAAACTGGCACCTCAAGGCAGGGTCATTCCACCGAGAAGCTACACACCACTTCCTAAAGTCAGAACAGTACTCCTCAACGGGTCTCTTACCCTGACGTAAGGTCACCAGCTGACTCTCGGCAAAGGCAGTCTTGTCAGTCTCGTCATATATGAGCCCGAGAGCAGAAAAAAAAAGATCAACAGAGGAAAGTTCAGGGGCGTCAGGAGCCAAGGAGAAGGCCTATTCTTGGGGCCCGTCCTGGAGCCGGGACATAATTATACCCACTCGCTGGCTCTCAGAACCTGAGGAGTGGGGACTTAGACGGAAATAGAGCCTACAACTCTCCCGAAAGGAGAAAAAAGTCTTCCGATCCCCTGAGAACCGGTCAAGCAACTTGAGGTGGGGTTCAATAGGTGAGGTGGGCCTCTGAGCCAGGGCTTTGACCTGTAGGGAGAGGCCCTGCATTTGCTGAGCCAGGGTCTCAAGGGGGTCGATAGTTGTGTCAAGGGACCAGGGTAGAAAAGGTATATGGGCCTGTGATTATGTAATGATGGGGTAGGGAAACAGACAAGTGAGCCCTAATCTACCCGCCACTCAGTATCTGCCTACTTGCACGACCCGTCCTAGGCGACGGCGTACAACTGGGCGACGGTCCCTACGCTCAATATGTGCACGACAGACAAACCGACAAGGGTACACAGAAGCTAAGGGAAATGGGGCAGTTGCCCACGGCAACACTGTGAGCAGCAGGCGTAGTGAACGAGCTGAGTCAAACCAGGAGTGTATGAGGTACCAAACACAGAGCAGGAGCGTACTCAGTAAAGCCAGGGTCAAAATGAAGCAAGGTCAATAATAATAATAGCAGGAGCAGCAGAGCCAGGAAACAGGAAAGAATCACAGGCAAAGACAAGCAGGAAATGAAGGTATAAATAGATGGAGGGCGAGAGCTAGAACCGACTGGCCAGGCTGTGATAGGTTCTTCCACTCCTGAGCCTACCAGCCCTAGTGGTAGCAGATCGTGTCACTCTATCAGACCTAGGAGCAGGTGCAGACTGATTAACCACGGATGTCGACACAGAAGCTGTGTCTGGCAGATCCTTTAAACCATGTTCCCGTGACCCAATGTGCCATGTCACAGCGTATTCAAATCATGGAAGCGTCCGGTCTACATGACTACCGACCGTCATGGTGTGCAAACCTTAGATAAAAATTTCGACATATAACTAACTAACTAACTCTAAACCTCATAAGGTAATTTTCTTTAGCTATTATACCAGGATGTAGGCGGAGGAGTAGGCTAAGAGAACGGAAAGTGGCCGAGGCGGGAGTTTGGCCAGAGTGAATATGATGCTTGACTGGGGTCTGGGAAGGGGAAGGGGAGAGAGACAGGTGGGAAGGTGGGAGCAGAGGGGCAACATAAAAAAAAATTATTAAACTGAATCTACTGCTTTAAAACTGTCACTCACCAAGTTGCAGAGCTGGCCGCTGCTTCTGGCCCCTGCATGGGTCCCATTCCTTTCTACAAACCAATTACCGCTGATCATAACCTTGATGAGCGGCGGCTGCCCACTTTATTTTACTATTTGGCCAGGCCCCTGACAGTAGTACCAGTGGTACTACCCTGATGGCAGGCCTGTTTGCAGGGGTACTAGCCAACTACGTCACAGATAACCCAAGTTTCAAGACCATGCAATGTTATGGATTTTTGGCATCCCATGGGATATGGGAACAATAGGGAATTCTATCAGTAAGTATTCTGCCTGTTTCTTGGCTAATACTCCTAAAGCAATCCTTCTTCTAGCAGATTTTTTAAAGATTCTTTACATGCGGTGCTTGGTTTCGCCACAAGTTTGCGATATGTCAATTCATTGTCTAAAATGGTATGAACGTGTCTGGGATATAAACAGGAATCTAGAACAACTCCTGCTTCGTAAGATTTGGAGGACACAGTTATACGCTGGATATATGGTGAGCACCTCTGTGTTTTCACCTTTAGCCCTTATGTGTACATAGTGAACCTTTTAGATGGTTAATCTTTACCCGCTAAGGTGGAAGGGTTGGTTCCAATGCCTAGTTATGGTGGTGTCTGAGGAAATAAAGGTCCTTTTAGACGTCCCGATACTGACCATGAAAACCAGCGCCAATCGACGATACAGCGTGTCACAAGGAGCAATCATCGGTAATGTATGGGGGCAAACAATCGTTACTACACCAGACCCTGCACCGATCTGCCAGTCCAGCTGCCTCCGGGCACTGGACAAAAATACCGGAAGCAGATGGCTCCGATCACTGCATAGCGGCCGTTCGGCAGAACTGCAGCTCGGCCTCAATTCTTTGACAGGAGCCGTCTGCTTCCGGCAGTGTTGTCCGATGCCCGGAGGCTGCTGGAGTGGCGGATCGGTGCGGGGTCCAGGTGTCGGTCACGCACCGATCATATACTGTTGACCTATCCAGTGGATAGGTGATCAGTTGTCAGAACGTGGAAAACCCGTTTTAAAGGGAAGGTGTCACGGAATTATTTTTTTTAATATATAATATTGCTTTTAGTATGTCATTAAAATAAATTTTATTTATTTGTGTTTTTGTGTTGTACTTTTTTCTTTCTTTTACTTATCTATGGGGGCTGCCATTTTTTTTTTCATCTCTGTATCTGTCCATTCACTATAGCGTATGCCGTCTGTGTGGGAATGGCGCATGCGCCACTCCCACACAGACCAAAAGGAAGGTCTTTGGTAGAACGACATCCGGCGCCATTTTCATGTGGACCGGAAGCCACGGTCGGACAGTAAGATGACGACTTCCGGTCGCGGCTTCCGGCCATATGTTGAAGGCAGCGCAGATGCAAGGACTAGGAGCGGCAGGGCGGAGGCGGCAGCAGCGGCCAGAGCAGGTAAGTTATGTTTGTGTATGTGATGTGTGTGTATGTTAGTGTTATACTGTCTGCTGAGCACTGTCTCTAATCCTCCTACACTGTGCATTCGCTCATAAAATGGCGGCACACAGTGTAGGAGTTTTGAACATTCAACCCCCTCCTTTCTCCTGGCCCTAGCTAGGATAAAGGAGGGTGGATTCTGTGAGGACACTAGAGCGAGTGTGTCTACTACAAATTTGCAGCATAAGGCAATGATGTTGCTTTACCACATGCCAATGCTGCAATTTTGGGAATTGCTCCCTCTAGTGACCAGCACATGGAAATGTTATAAATTAGAATCTAATTTATAATATTTCCTGACTTGTGAAAAAATGAAAATAATTAAAACACTGTGTAATCATTTATATACTAACTGTTTAACTGAAAAAAATATAAAAAATTCTAGCGACACATTCCCTTTAATACTGGCGTTTCATACACCAGTCCTATTAAACAGTTTGCTGGAGTAAGATGCAACACATTTATTAACAGGCGAACGACTCTTAATAAATTTGTCGCATCTTTTATCTGCAACGCGGCCTGTCATCAGTACTTTCTACGTGCTTCGGCCTGCTGTAAGAGCCTGAGGGAATCCGGGAGGGAGAATCGGAGTGGTGAGGTAAGTACATTTTTAAAATGTATTTTATTGTCTGATTGGGGGGGGCAAACAGTCTGATTGGGGGGGGGGGGGTATGGGTCTGGCACGGACCTTTGCCTTGTTACGCCCCCCAGAGATAAATCTGGGCCGCACTATACATATAGAGTTCTGCTATAATTTACATCGGTTACTGTTGTAAACATGGCCGGCCTTAGCTATGTTCGACCAGTGCGGTCGCATAGGGCGCCTGCCGCCAAACGGCAAGGGGGGCACCAGCGTGTGTGTGTATCCCCGCGCCGTTGCAACTACCAGCGGGGATACACACATTAACTGCAGTCGCACCCGGGCACTTCTTCACTTAGTGGCCATCGCTACCGCTGTAGCAGCCATAGCAGTTGCTAGCGGTGACACCGGGCATGAGGGCGGTGGCGCCGCTAGCAGCTGCTGTGGCTGCTATAGCGGTAGCGACGGCACTATGGCAGAGCAGGGAGATATCTCCCTGCTCTGCTGTCTACTAGCGCCACTGTAGCTCCCTTCAGCTACAGTGGCGCTAGTAGACAGCAGAGCAGGGAGATACCTCCCTTGCTCTGCTATAGTGCCCCCCTGTAGATATCAAACCCCCCCCCTTCCAGGATAGCGCCACCGTAGCTCCCTGAAGGAGCGGAATCACCGTGTGACCGGGGATTACGGTCCTAGGGCGCTACTTGATGCCTCTGTCCATATATGGACAGTGACATCAGCGAAAACTCCTGAAGCGGAATCCCCGGTCACAGCATTGCAGACTCTATGATCGGGGATTCCACTCCAGGAGAAGCTAATGACGTCATGGACACAGATGTCAGGAGCATCTCCTGGAGTGGAATCGACGTTCATAGCGTCTGCAACGCTGTGACCGGGGATTCCGCTTCAGGAGTTTTCCCTGATGTCACTGTCCATATATGGACAGAGGCATCAAGCAGCGCTCCAGGACCGGAATCCCCGGCCACACGGGGATTCTGCTCCTTCAGGGAGCTATGGTGGCGCTATCTTTACTGGAAGGAGCGGGGGTTGCTATCTACAGGGGGGCTGTGGGCTGTGTGGCACTACATACAAAGGACAACTGTGCAGGAGCACACAAAATACCCAGCTTTCCTGGGTATAAAAAAAAAAAAAGTGTGGAAATAAACTAAGATATAACTTTTATTTAATCAAGCTAAAAGGATTAATCCTTTACTCAGACTAAATACAATTTATAACTTAGTTTATTTCCAGACATTTATTTGATAGCTGGGAAAGCTGGGTATTCTGTGTGCTCCTGCACAGTTGTCCTTTTTTGAATGTCTATTGCCCACCAGCTATCGGTCATTTCGTAGTCCTTGCACTACCTACAAGGGAGCTGTGGGCTGTGTGGCACTACCAACCAGGGGCTGTGGGCTGTGTGGCACTACCAACCAGTGGGCTGTGTGGCACTACCTACTAGGGGGCTGTGTGGCACTACCTACCAGGAGGCTGAGGGCTGTGTGGCACTACCAACCAGGGAGCTGTGGGCTATGTGCCACTACCAACCAGGGGGCTGTGGGGCACTACCTACCAGGGGGCTGTGGGCACTACCAACCAGGGGGCTGTGTGGCACTCCCTACCAGGGGGCTCTGGGTTGTGTGGTACTCCCTACCAGGTGTCTTTGCGACACTTCCTACCAGGGGACTGTGCGGCACTCCCTACAGGGGGCTGTGCGGCACTCCCTACAGGGGGCTGTGTGGCCCTCCCTACAGGGGGCTGTGTGGCACACTCAACCGGGGGCTGTGTGACGCTATCTACAAGGGGGCTGTGTGGCGCTATCTACAAGGGGGCTTTGTGGCGCTACCTACAAGGGGGCTGTGTGGCGCTACCTACAAGGGGGTTGTGTGGCGCTACCTACAAGGGGGCTGTCTGGCGCTACCCACAAGGGGCTGAGTGGTGCTACCTACAAGGGGCTGTGTGGCGCTACCTACAAGGGGCTGTGTGGCACTACCTACAGGAGGAATCTGTGAGTGGGGGTCTGATGGTCATTTTACTGAGTGGTGGGCTGATGGTCATTTTACTGTGAGTGGGGGGTTGATGGTCATTTTTCTGTGAGTGAGGGGCTGATGGTCTTCAAGTGGTTTCCACCTCTGACCTCCAATTGAAATTAATAGGAGGCAGAAGATACCTGCGGCGCTCGTTTGGAGATATTTTTCCTGCGTCTTTTGCATTCGCTTCAACAGCTGAAGAAAAAACACAAAAAAAAGGTCACACAACGCTGTCAGTTGCTGAAGGAATTTTGAGGCAGATTTTTTTTGCCTAACAAAAAACGTGTGTGAACATGCCCTACGAGTGGAGTGCTTGTTCTTAGCCGTTTTCTGTCTTTCTCAAAACAATTTTTGGTAGGGGGGCCCTGAGGAAATTTTGTTTTTCCAGTGCTGCCTCGAGTCCGAAAAGGTTGGGAAACTCTGTACTAGGGTCCTGTCATGGGAACGGGGCCTAGGTGAGTACAATTTATGTTTTTGTTTGGGGGCACTGTCTACAAGTGGCAGGTGTGGGGACTGTATGGCACAATCTACAAGGGGGAGGTGGGGGACTGTATGGCACTGTCTACAAGGGGGAGGTGTGGGGGCTGTATGGCACAATCTACAAAAAGGAGATGGGGGATTATGGCACTGTCTACAGGGAGGCTATATGGCAAAATCTACAGGGGGGCATTATACTGTGTGGGGGCCACTAAGCGGATATTATACTGTGTAGGGGTACTACAGGGGGCATAATACTGTGGGCACAATTAGAGGACAAAATACTGTGTCCTTGAAGGGGTTGTAATATATTATTAAATATTATTATTATACTGTATGGGGGCACTAAAGGGGCATTATAATTGTTTTATGGGGCATTTTTTTTAATGATGGGGTGGGGCGCCGAAAGATCATTTCGCACAGGGCGCCATCTATCCTAGGGCCGTCCCTGGTTGTAAATGATAGTAAAATTGTTGCCCATTTCTGCTAAGCCCTGCCCATTTTTTGCCCCCAAAAATGTTGACATTTGCGCATTTTGTGAATTTTCTACGCTAGTAAACTGTTGTAGAAAGGTTAATATATTCCCCCCAAAGGCTACAGACCGTAAAACAATATCTTAACGTAAGGATGTGTGCAGCAACGCTTGTTGTCTCCATTCTATGTCAGTGTGGGAAGTAGATGTCCGGCCTTATGATTTTGTGATATGTGATAGACCCAAAATCCCAAGCACCAAACCAAAGAAAGCACAGGCCGGACGGACCCTGCCACAGTGGAGGGTAGGCCAGACATGACGGGGATAGGAGGGAGGATCGTGTCACAGCCAAAGGGGAGGGTTAGTGGAGGGGGTGGGTCTAGGAGAGGGAGGGGATCCGGTGAGGGTTAGCAAGAAGTGCGCTGACTTCCCGTTCTTTTGGTGGGGAGCAGCGCACGGAGTAAGACATCCATCCACGCATCTCCCATCCGGCGGCCATCTTACCTCATGTCAGCGCAGCAGTTCATTGAGCAGATGCGGGCGGCGGCTGCTGCATTCGGCCCCGCCTGGTTGGAGGAACAAGCTGCAGCGGTGGCCAACGGTACCTTCGGCTGTCTCTCCTCCGCTCCGGGCCCGGCGCTCGCATCCTCCAAAAAAGCCTAAGCCCCGACGTTGCTCCTCGGACTCGGCGCCGCAGAGGGAGCTTTGTGAGGGACCCTCCGGCTCGGGCGTCTGGCAGCACTGATACTGCAGCCGGTGCCAGGGTCGGGAGGAATCCCGCTTCGCAGCGGAGTCCAGCGGAGGTGGGGGGGGTGCGGCCTCTACTTCCGGTCACCCCTCCACTCACCAGTTCTACGCCGGCATACCATGGTTCGGACGGCTGCCCCTGGTGATGTGCCGGCTGGGGGTGGAGCCCCACGGCAATCCGGAAGAAACAAGGGACCTGCATTGGGCTGCAGGCCTAGGTCGTCCGTTTCGAGGGTGACTTCCGGGCGGCGAGCTTCCGGACCTCCGGTGCCGGTCGACTGCCAGAGAGAGAGCTTGGGAGCCTGCCCCTCCCCCACCTCGGTTCCGGCCGTTGATCACACCTGTGTGTGCTGCCATGGATCGGGGACCAGATCTGCCGAAGACCTTGAGGATGGGGAGCTTCGTGGACAGGACGGTCCAGCTGATGGGTCCACAGCACCAGTGCAGCTCGGTGAGTCGTTTTCACCGTCTTTACCTTTTTCTGCTATACTTATGTCTCCTGTTTCGTGGGAGGGTTCCATGGTTGAGGAGCCGGTTTGTGATGTGGGGTCTAGGTTTGTGAATGTTGGGGGTGGGGGGATAGTCTGCGAGAGTTGGTCGGTTGCGTCAAGGAATTGTTAGGCAGTCTCCTGTGGCGGCGTGGGTGTGGGCTGGTGGGGTAGGGTTTAATGCCCCGGCGGCGGTCGCTGTGAGTGTAGGAGCAAATACGGAATCGGTGGCGGTGTCTGTTCAGACCGACTCGGCGGCGGCGGTTTATGGTGTTCGGTTGGACGATAAAGCCAGGGGGGAGGTTTATGTGTGTTTTGAAGGACCTTTGGGGGCACACTTGAAGCAGGAAGTTCGGGAAAAAATTTGGAAGGACGAGTACGTGGAAATTTTTTCATTGTTGCCCCTGGAAAAATTTAATCTGGAGAAGGGGAAGCGAGATGAGAGTAAGAAGGAGGAGGAGGAAAAGCATCATTACCGCCTTATCCCTAAGACATTTGTTAACTAGTTGCAAGCGTTCGCCATTTTGGCTAGTGTTATTGGTGAAAAGGCTCCGGAACATTGCTCCCCCCTGTTTTGCTATATGGATGCCATCGGGGAAGCCCATAGGGTATATAGGGGGTATCTTGGCTACGTTATGACGAGCAGTTTAGACAACGGAAGGCGGTTCGGCCAAATATTAGGGTATGTGCACACACACTAATTACGTCCGTAATTGACGGACGTATTTCGGCTGCAAGTACCGGACCGAACACAGTGCAGGGAGCCGGGCTCCTAGCATCATAGTTATGTACGATGCTAGGAGTCCCTGCCTCTCTGCAGGACAACTGTCCCGTACTCTAATCATGTTTTCAGTACGGGACAGTAGTTCCACGGAGAGGCAGGGACTCCTAGCATCGTACATAAGTATGATGCTAGGAGCCCGGCTCCCTGCACTGTGTTCGGTCCACTACTTGCGACCGAAATACGTTCGTCAATTACGGACGTAATTAGTGTGTGTGCACATACCCTTAGGTGGGACCACAAGGATATTGCCCTCTGGTTAAGGGTAACGGCTCCGGTTCGACCGGGCCAGTCCTTTCCCGGGAGCGGGGGGGCAGCAGGCCAATATGGTCAATCGAGCTCAGGGGCAACGCAAAGCTCGGGCTGTGCTGGCAATACAATGAGGGGCAGTGTAAATTTGGTGCAGGTTGCAAGTTCAAGCACCTTTGTTCTCAATGCAATGGGGCGTCCCACGGGGCATCTAAATGCTTGCACAAGGGAAAACGAGGTGGGGGAGGGGGTTTTAATGCCAGTCATGGGGGTGACGCCAGTGACGCTGCAAAGGATGGTCAGGTTTCTAAATAGTTATCCGGACAGGGCCAGCGCGCAGTTGTTGTTTGATGGTTTTAATGTGGGTTTTTGTATCCCCTCCTCTCCTCACAGTGTCCCCTTTTCCATAAAAAAATCTGAAGTCAGCTTACCAGGATCCTGACGTGGTTATGGAGAAATTGGCAAAAGAGGTGGATTTGGGGCGCATGGCGGGGCCCTTTAGTTCTCTCCCCATCCCGGGTTTGGTCGTCTCCCCGCTGGCGGTTGTTCCGAAGAAGGAGGCGAACAAATACCGTTTGATTCACCATTTGTCTTATCCCAAGGGCTTGTCGGTTAATGACGGGATAGATCGGGATCTTTGCTCGGTCGTGTATACGTCATTCGACGCGGCGGTGCAGTGGGTGCGTTTCCATAGTAGGGGGGCGTTAATGGCCAAGACGGATGTCAAGGCGGCTTTTCGGCTGTTGCCGGTTCATGCGGATAGTCAGCGTTTACTGAGGTGTTTTTGGGGGGGAGGTTTTTATGTGGATCGGTGTCTCCCCATGGGTTGTTCCATTTCTTGTGCGTACTTTGAGGCGTTTAGCTCATTTTTGGAATGGGTGGTCAAATCTGTGGCGGGGGTGGATTTGATCATTCATTATTTAGATGATTTCTTGTGCGCAACGATCTTGGGGCCTGCCCGTTCCGTTAGTTGGTTCGGGACATAAAACACGATCTGTTGCACCTGTGGTCGTTGTACCCGAACTTGATCACGGTGTGGTCGGATATTGTGCCTAGAAAATCCTGGCGTTTGGCACGGTCGGTGGAGCGGATCAACAAAGCCAGGATAATAGTTAACAAGGCGGTGTCTGCAGTGGCGGATTATCATTAGGGCGGTTCGGGCGGCCGCCCGGGGCCCAAGGCTCCCAGGAGGCCCATAGCCAACCAAACCCCCTCATGCGCAGTGGCGTCGCTAGCCATGGAGGGAGCCCCGATTCCTGGACTGCACCTGTCATTAGACGAACGGAGCTTCGACGCCTACTTAGCAGCCGTGGTCTGTGCTGCAATCTCTCCCTGTGCTGCTTTAGAAGTTCCCCCTCCAGCCCCCCTTCCCTGCTCTAAACATCTCTCCTCCTGCTGCTAGCTGTCGGGACATGGGGGAGGGGAGACTGTCGGCGGGGTCTGTGTCGGGCTGTGAGCAGGAGAAGAGCTGCAGTGAAGACTCACAAATATCCTACATAAAAGGTAAGTTCATGTGTGTTTACAATGTGTACTTTATATGTGTATAATGTGCATACTCGTGTGTACTTTATATGTGTAGACTGTACATACTCGTGTGTACTTTATATGTGTATAACGTGCATACTCATGTGTACTTTATATGTGTATAATGTGTGTACGTGCGCGTGTGTATGTATATAAAAAGCACCATTTCCTGCATTTTTGCTGCAGAAAATGTTGCATATTTTGCGTTTTCCTCAATGTTGGGAGATGGTGACGCAGCATTTCAGTCACTAGCCGCAGCAGGAATTGACATGCTGCAGTACGAGAAATACGCACCGCAGGACAAAATGTCTGGTCGGAAATTTTACGCAGCTTCTGGATGAGATTTGGTAAATCTCACTCACTTTGCTGCTACCGTATTCTGCGTATTTTCCGGGCGGAAAATACGCAGCAATTCCGATAGGTGTGGACAAGCCCTAATACAGTAGCAGCAGAGTAGATTAGATGTAAACAATTCTCATCACACACTGCGTAAATGATAAGTGGGGAAAAAAAAAGCTCAGAAATTGACCTGCGGTGCGTTTTTTTATTCCGCAGCATGTCAATTGTATTTGCGTAAACGCTGCTCATTTGTTTCGGGTTTTCCCCATTTAATTCAATGGGGAGGTAAAACCTGCAACAGATAACAGATGTTATGTAAAAAGGCAATTTACAAAAAATAAAAATCTTATACTTGCCCAGAATTCTGTTTCTTCGTCCGGGCCGGCCTCCTGGGATGACGTTTCACCCCTTGTTACCGCTACAGCCAATCACAGACTGCAGCAGTCATATTGGATAAAATGTCATCCCAGGGCTGCAGTGTAGCGACGCTGTGTAGCACTATATACAAGGGGGGGGGGAGCTCTGTGTGGCACTATATATAAGGGGGAGGGCTGTGTGATGCTATCTATAGGGGGCTGTGTGATGCTATCTATAGGGGGCTGTGTGACGCTCTCTACAGGGGGTTGTGTGTGTGTGGTTCTATCTACAGGGGGGGTTTGTGTGTGGCTCTAGCTACAGGGGGGTGTGTGTGGCTCTATCTACAGGGGGTGTGTGTGGCTCTATCTACAGGGGTGTGTGTGGCTCTATCTACAGGGGTGTGTGTGTGTGTGTGTGTGTGTGTGTGTGTGAGTGTGTGTGTGTGGCTCTATCTACAGGGGGTGTGTGTGTGGCTGTAGCTACAGGGGGTGTGTGTGTGGTGCTGTCTACATGGGGGGGTTGGGGCTGTGTCCCTGCACAGTGTGATACTGTCAGTATGTAGGGACACAGCCCTGTGAAAGGGGAATCGTAACACCCAATTGTTAATGCTTGTGCAAAAAGGTAGTGTTAGAAATAGTTACGGCGCGGCAGGGTGGCGGTGGAGAAGGGGGTCCCAAGTTTGGATAACAGCCCAGGGCCCATGGTCTTCTTAATCCGCCACTGGGTGTCTGCATTTGTTGCGCGGAATGGTGGCATATGTGTTCGGCATTGGGATTTGGAAGCTGGAGTTGGAGCGTATTGGAGTGCAGATGGTGTCACCTGAATGATGTGGGAACAGATTTGTGGTGCTTGGGCTTGCAGGATGGTATTGAGGGGGCTATTTTGTTGGGGCGGTACTCTCAGGCTTGAGGGGGTCAAGGCCTGTTCACTGTGGATGGGGAGTCCTTGGAGTTAGACAAATAATTATGGGGGGGGATGCATCGTGGGTATGGATCCCCCCGGGTTTTAAAGATGAAAGGACACTGTCTGGCGGTTGGATAGTGTGGTTTCCTTAGGGTGTTATCCCTTGGGAGAGGTGGCAGTTACCTTACGGCATCTGCCAGGAGTATTGGTGCCTCTGAGCCGGGTTTTTACGGCTGGGGGTAAAATGGTGGGGCAGATAGCCGGTAACATAAAAAATTAATGATAGCTCCAAGGACTTCTCCTAGTCTATGCGTTAATGTTTGTTTGTCAGTGGTGTCTGACGTGTTTGGGTTATAATTTATGGTTCGTGCATTATTGATTTATTATTGTTTTTGTTAATAAATAATATGGATATTATTTAATTATGGTTAATTGAGTTAACTAACTTTTATATTTATTTCTTAATAAAATGGCTGCTGTGGCCACTTTATCCAAACCCTCGGTGTCGAGTCTTCATGAGAGAAAGGTGTGGGTTATGAATGGGGAACATATATATAGGTAAGTGTAATTTGCATACACATACATCACTCGACTTACCCCAAGTCATGCAAAATAAAGACACAAAACATTATAATTGGGTGTTAAATGGTCAAAACTTTTATTATATTATATGACCAAACCCAAAATGGCAAACCTCCGACTCACGAAGAGTCACCCTCCAGCACGCAGGAAAGGAAAAACCCCCTGTGGGGGAAACCTCTAGGGAAACCATGGCTGGAGGATTGCCCTTCCTCTGGGCTTAGAAGGTGCCAAAATATCATTTGTAACAGAATTTGTACATTTTCTCAGATTTTCAAGGAAAGACAATACAATGAACGACATAAAACACATAAATCGGCTGATCTGGTTGGCTAGGCGGATGTCTCTCTTCCTGGGCACCCATTAAAATGAATGGGCGATGCTCGGTTGAGACGGGTCCTCCAGAGGGGTCCTCCAGATGCCTCCTTCTTGCACCTGTCTCCGCTCTGGCTAATAGGGGGGGATCTCCTGCTGGAAACCCCCCTCTATTACAGACAACCCGTATGAAGAGGATGGCATCACTGTGATGAAGAAGTGGTCTGGGGTGAAGGGTTTCCCTGCTAGAACCTCCAAATTACATCAGGTCGGCATTGGTGGGGAAGTCAAGCTCAAGGTCCTCAGTCCCATCCAATATGGCGCTGAATGTGGCAGTAAAACCTTCTAATATGGAATCTTCTTTATGTCATAAACATTTGTGTTTATGACATCAGCGCATTCATCATCATTACTACAGGAGTTTCTTACCACTGCCGCCTCTGTCATTGTGACGTCACCCACAGTGGTCAGAAGTGTTAACCCTTTAATGACTGGCAGTGTAGAGGTCATAAAGCTGAATAGAACATACCTAGAATGAACAAACCTGCAATACCAGATACGACCTGTGGATAGGTGTGGTGCTGTTTTTGGAAGAAAGCAGCCATATTTTTCTAATCCTGCACAGCCCCTGTTAGAAATAGTTCAAAAAAAGGGGGGAGAAAATAAATTTAAAAAAGGTAAAAAGAGGAACTCTGAGGTAAAAGAAATCAAACTAGACTGAAAGGAGTCTGCTGGAGGTGCCAGATGGAAAGACAGATTTCTGCCATGGGGACCAGATTAGTTGAAATGTATCTTGAAGGGGGGCTTCAGAGAGTGGGTTTTAACCCCTTCCCGCCCTATGAAGTGCTGTTGCATTGAAAAACTATGCAGTTCATCTTCGAATGCAGCGTCACAAAAACAAATTATTTTGTAAAAAATAAAACTATATAAATTTGGTATCACCATAATCGTAGCGACCCGCAGAATCAAGTTATCATGCAATTCATGCCGCCCGATGATCACTGTAAAATCAAAACAGAAATGGCGGAATTACAGGTTTTTTTTTAATTCACCCCACAAAATGTAGGTTTTTTAAAAAAAATAAATAATTTAATACATTATATGGTACATTAGTCCGCAGGGTAAATTCCACGTAAACAGCGCCATTCATCGGTTAACTATTTAAATGATACCAGTTCAAGTGACCTTTATCGAAAAACACCATAAGAAATTTTTTCACAATTAACCTTCTAATTGGGCCTAGCATGTGTGATACTGTCTGCTAAGCCGTTGTATCTAAGCATATTATATGTGATACTGTCTGCTGAGCCGCTGTCTCCTATCAAGTAGCAGAGCTATCAGGTGTCATAGTGTAATGAAACGGGGTAGGGAGACGGACAGGTGAGCCCTAATCTACACGAAACTCAGTCCCTGCCTACTTGCACGGCCCTTTCTAAGTGACGGCGTACAACTGGGTGACAGTCCCTACACTCAATAAGTGCAAGACAGACAACACAAGACAAGGGCACACAGAAGAAAAAGGGGGAGGTAGGGGCAGTTGCCCATGGAAACACTGTGAGCAACAGGCAGTGGTGAACCAGCCGAGACAAACCAGGAGAGTACAAAGTAGCAAATCAGAGCAGGAGAATAGTCAGTCAAGCCAGGATTAATAAGCAACAGTGGTCAATAAGGTAAATAGCAAGAATCGCAGAGCCAGGAAACCAGACAATCACAGGCAAGGAACATGCAGCAAGTGAGGGTAAACATAGACAAAGGGCGGGAGCTAGAACCGTCAGGCCAGGCTGTGATAGGTTCTCCCTCTCCTCAGCCTGCCAGCCTGAGTGGTAACAGATCGCGTCACTCTAGCAGACCTTGGAGCTGATGAAGGCTGATTAACCCCAGGCGTCGACACAGAACCTGTGTCTGGCAAATCCTTTACACATAGTCTGGATTCACATAAGCACATTACGTTCGTAATGGACGGAACGTATTTCGGCCGCAAGTCCCGGATCGAACACACTGCAGGGAGCCAGGCTCCTAGCATCATAGTTATCTGCGACGCTAGGAGTCCCTGCCTCTCCGCGGAACTACTGTCCCGTACTGAAAACTTGATTACAGTACGGGACAGTTGTCCTGCAGCGAGGCATGGAATCCTAGCATCGTACATAACTATGATGCTAGGAGCCCGGCTCCCTGCACTGTGTTCGGTCCAGGACTTGCGGTCGAAATACGTTCCGTCCATTACGGATGTAACATGGTCGTGTGAACCCAGCCTTTGGATTCACACGCAAAGTAAAAAATGGCTGAAAATTACAGAGCTGTTTTCAGAGAACACAGCCTTTGATTTACAGACGTTTTTGAAGTTGAAGACGTTTTTGGAGGTGTTTAGTTCTAGATGTTTTTGGAGCTGTTTTTCCATTGACACAATGAAAAACATCTCCAAAAACGGCTCAAGAAGTGACATGCGCCTTCTTTTTACGTGCCGTTTTAAAATACAATAGGCAGATATTTGTAGGCATTGGGCTACCGATTTTTCAGTCATATTTGAAGGTGTTTACGCCCCGAAATACGCCTGAAAACACAGCGTGTGAATATACCCTTATAGATACGCTGTCTCAGATATATATATAAGTGTGGGCAAAACATGTCTTGTGGAACAAGACAGTCTGATTGGACAGTCTGATTAGTGGGGGAGATACAGGGTCTGGCTTAGGCCTTTTGTTACACACTCAATGTAAAATTGTACACTAGCTCGGAGCTGCCATTGATTTCTGCTTTACATTACGCCCGTTACTGGCGTAAATTATAGTAAAATTGTACACTAGCTCGGAGCTGGCATTGATTTCTGCTTTACATTACGCCCGTTACTGGCGTAAATGATAGTAAAATTGTCGCCCCTTTCCGCAAAGCACCACACACATCTCAAAAAAGTGCCAAAGGCAGCGTAAACTGACCAAAAACTTTCCCGCAAATTGCAACTTTTGGGACTTTTCTATGCCAGATAAGAGGCTTAGCAAGGTTAATAAATTCTCCTCTAAGGCTACAGACAGTAATACAATATCTTAATGCAAGGATCTGTATACTCAGTGTCTGACTGAGGTACCTTGGACCCACCAAAGGAAATAATTATTGGCGGTCTACACTTCAACTATATAGAAATAATGTGAACACTCTTAACCCTTTCAAGACCGAGCTCATTTTGGCCTTAATGACCAGCCACATTTTCTCAAATCTGACATGTGTCAATTTATGTGTCAATAACTCTGGAATGCTTTTGCCTATTCAAGCGATTCTAAGATTTTTTTCTCGTGACATATTGTACTTTATGTTAGTGGAAAAATTTGGTCAATAAATTTATTGCTTATTTGTGAAAAACACCAAAATGTAGAGAAAATTTGCAAAAATTATGATTTTTCTCATTTTGAATGCATCTGCTTGTAAAACAGATAGTAATACCACACAAAATAGTTACTATTTTACATATTCCATATGTCAACTTTATATTTGCATTGTTTTTTGAACATTATTTTATTTTTCTAGGACGTTACACGGCTTAGAACTTTAGCAGCAATTTCTCACATTTTCAAGAAAATTTCAAAAGGCTATTTTTACAGGGACCAGTTCAGTTCTGAAGTGGCTTTGAGGGCTTTATGTACTAGATAGACCCCATAAATCACCCCATATTAAAAACTGCACCCCTCAAAGTATTCAAAACAGCAGTCAGAAAGTTTCTTAACCCTTTAGGCGCTTCACAGGAATTAAAGCAATGTAGAGGTGAAATTTACAAATTTTATTTTTTTTGCTGAAATTCATTTGTAATACATTTTTTTCTGTAACACAGAAGGTTTTACACGAGAAATGCAACTGAATATTTATTGCCCAGATTCTTCAGTTTTTAGAAATATCCCACATGTGGCTCTAGTGTGATAATGGACTGAAACACCGGCCTCAGAATCAAAGGAGCACCTAGTGGATTTTGGGGCCTCCTTTTTTTAGAATATATTTTAGCCACCATGTCAGGTTTGAAGAGGTCTTGTGGTGCCAAAACAGTGGAAATCCCCCAAAAGTGAGACGGTTTTGGAAACTACACACCTCAAGGAATTAATCTAGGGGTATAGTTAGCATCTTGACCCCACAGGTCTTTTGCTATATTTATTGGAGTTTGTCTGTGAAAGTGAAAATCGACTTTTTTTCTAAAAAATATAAAAAAAAATTATATTTGCAAGGAATAAAGATTAAAAAACACCCCAAAACTTGTAAAGCTACTTCTCCCGATTACGCCAATACCCCATATGTGGTACTAAACGGCTGTTTGGACCCACGGTAGAGCTCAGAAGGGAAGGAGCGCCATTTGGATTTTGAAGCGCAGATTTTGCTGGATTGGTTTTCAGTGCCATGTCGCGTTTGCAACGCCCTGGAGTAAGCAAAACAGTGGAATCCCCCCAAAACTGACCCCATTTTGAAGACTACACCCCTCAAGGAATTTTTTTGCTGAATTTAGTAGAATTAGGCCGTGAAAATGAAAATCTACTTTTTCCTGAAAAAACATAGAAATATTTTATTTTTACAATGAATAAAGGAGAAAAATCACCCCAAAATTTGTAAAGCAATTTGTCCTGATTACAGCAATACACCATATGTGGTAATAAACTGCTGTTTGGACCCACGGCAGGACTCAGAAGGGAAGGAACAATATTTGGCTTTTGGAGCTCAAATTTAGCTGGAATGGTTTTCGGGTGTCATGTCGCATTTGCAAAGCCCCTGAGGTACCAAAACAGTGGAAACCTCCCAAAAGTCCCTTTAGGGGACTGGAACGAGCGATCATTAGGTCGCTGGTACAATACACTGCAATACTAATGTATTGCAGTATAATGTCATTTTACAGGCTCCTGTAACAGCGCGATCGCTGTTCCTGTCCATTAGTCCCGGGTGTCAGCTGTAATACACAGCTGACACCTGCATAATATGGAGTGGGCGCAGTGCGTGAGCCCGCTTTATATATAACCCGTCGCACCACGACATGCTATTAAGTTATGGTGCGCGAAGGCATTAATGCGCAGCGGATGGTGCAAATTGAAAATTTAAATTTTCCACTGATATGCCATTTTAATGCACAATATATTGTGCCCAGTTTGTGCCACTGAAGACAAATACCTCATACAATGTTGAGCGGGTTCTCCCGGATATAAAATATCATATATGTGGACGTAAGCTGGTGCTTGGGCACGCTGTGGGGTTCAGAAGGGAGGGAACGCCATTTGGCTTTTGGAGCGCAGATTTTGCTTGGTAACTGTTCTGTTTGGGGTTTCGCTGGTATTTCAGTTTATAATGTGGGGGGATATGTAATCTGTGCGGGGTACATCAGGACATAATAAGAGGGTATAATAATGGGGTAAATAAATAATAATTCGCAGATATGTGGCCGGTGTCGCACTGATAAATGGCGCCCGATCTTATCCGCTTTTAGAAAACACTGCACATTTTGCATCGCCATATTCTGAGAGCCAGAACTTTTTGATTTTTTTCTCCAACGGAGCTGTGTGAGGGCTTATTTGTTGCGGGAGAATTTGTACTTTTCATTGGTACCATTTTAGGGTACATGTGATTTTTTTTTATCACTCTTAGATTTTTTGGGCAAGCAAAGTGACAAAGAAACATAAATTCTGACAATGTTTTTTGTATTTTTTTTTTTACAGTGTTCACCGTGCGCTATAAATGACATTTTACCTTATTCTGCGGGTCGGTACGATTACGGCGATACCAGATGTATATAGGTTTTTATGTTTTGTGGCGATTGCGCAATAAAATCACTTTTCGATAAAATTATTTATTTTTTGTGTCACCATATTCTGAGAGCCATAATTTTTTATTTTTCAGTCAAAAAAGCGGTGTAAGGGCTTGTTTATTGCGGGACGGGTTGTAGTTTTTATTGGTACTATTTTGGGGTACATGCAACTTTTTGATCACTTTTTATTCTATATTTTGGGAAGGTTGATGACCAAAAAATAGTGATTCTGACATTGTTTTTTAATTATTTTTTTTGCGCTGTTCACCGTGCGGGAAAAATAATATTATAGGTTTATAGTTTGGGTCCTTACGATCGCGGTGATACCAAATATGTGTACTTTTTTTAACATTTTCATTTTTTTCCTATAATAAAATTCTTATTATAGGAAAAAAAACATTTTTTGTTTTTGTAACTTTTATAACTTGTTTTTACACTTTTATAAAAAATTGTAATTACTTTCTTTTTTACTTTTTACTTGTTTTACTTGAAGACCTGCAGCACTGATCGCTGCTATAATACATTACACTACCTAGGTAGTGTAACGTATTATAAACTGTCAGTGTGACGCTGAGAGTCACACTGACAGGAAGCTTATGAGGACCGGCCTCCGGCTGGTTCTCATAGGCTGTCGTGCATGGCAAACCCGGTGGCTGTTATATGGCCCCCGGTTCTGCCTTATAACCGACTGCAGCACCCGCAATCGGTCCCCGGGAAAGTTTGTTGTAGCAACAAACTTTCCAGTTTGTTATAGCAACAAACTTTCCAGTTCGTTGCTACAACACACTTTCCCTGCGATCACATGACCGGGACCTGAACTAATTAGGTCCCGATCATATCTCCGGGACCAGAGGCAGGTGATAACAGCGCGATCCGGGTGTCAGCACTACTCAGAGACACCCGGATCGCGCTTTTAACACCCACCGTGAATTCACGTTGGCGCTGCACAGAGCCCAGCAAGCGCCGACGTGAATATACAGTGGGCGGTCGGGAAGCGGTTAATTGTGTACTAAAAACGTGTCGTGTGTAGTAAAACAAAGACCAATATTCCCCCCATATAGTGACAGATATCAGTCCTACACAGGCTTTCTGCACACCATATACACTACCGTTCAAAAGTTTAGGGTCACTTAGAAATTTCCTTATTTTTGAAAGAAAAGCACAGTTTTTTTCAATGAAGATAACATTAAATGAATCAGAAATCCACTCTATACATTGTTAATGTGGTAAATGACTATTCTAGCTACAAACGTCAGGTTTTTAATGCAATATCTACATAGGTGTATAGAGGTCCATTTCCAGCAACCATCACTCCAGTGTTCTAATGGTACATTGTGTTTGCTAACTGTGTTAAGGCGGATTTACACGAGCGTGTGCGTTTTGCGCACGCAAAAAACGCTTAGTTTTGCGTGCGCAAAAGGCACTTAACAGCTCCGTGTGTCATGTACATATGGTGCGCGGCTGCGTGCTTTTCACGCATCCGCCATCATTATGACACTCCGTTTGTGGTGCTTTTCTGTTTACATTCATTCTTTTACTGCGGTTGCGAGAATAACGCGCGTCCCACGGAAGTGCTTCCGTGCGGCGCGCGTGATTTTCACGCACCCATTGACTTCAATGGGTGCATGATGCACGAAAAACGCCGAAATATAGGACATGTCGTGAGTTTTACGCAGCGGAATCACGCTGCGCAAAAATCACTGACAGTCTGCACTGCCCCATAGGCTTGCATAGGTCCGTGCCACACGCATGAAAAACACGCGGGTGGCACGGACGTATTACACGTTCGTGTAAAGCCGCCCTTAGAAGGCTAATGGATGATTAGAAAACACTTGATAACCCTTGTGCAATTATGTTAGCACCGCTGTAAACAGTTTTGCTGTTTAGAGGAGCTATAAAACTGACCTTCCTTTGAGCTAGTTGAGAATCTGGAGCATTACATTTGTGGAATGAACTCTCCAAATGGCTAGAAAAAGAGAGCTTTCATGTGAAACTCAACAGTCTATTCTTGTTCTTAGAAATGAAGGCTATTCCATGCAAGAAATTGTCAAGAAACTGAAGATTTCCTACAACGGTGTGTACTACTCCCTTCAGAGGACAGCACAAACAGGCTCTAACCAGAGTTGAAAGAGAAGTGGGAGGCCCCGCTGCACAACTGAGCAACAAGACAAGTACATTAGAGTCTCTAGTTTGAGAAATAGACGCCTCACAGGTCTTCAACTGGCAGCTTCATTAAATAGTACCCGCAAAACGCCAGTGTCAACGTCTAGAGTGAAGAGGCAACTCCGGGATGCTGGCCTTCAGGGCAGAGTGGCAAAGAAAAAAACATATCTGAGACTGGCTAATAAAATGAAAAGATTAACATGGGCAAAAGCACACAGACATTGGACAGAGGAAGATTGGAAAAAAGTGTTATGGACAGACAAATCGAAGTTTGAGGTGTTTGGATCACACAGAAGAACATTTGAGAGACGCAGAACAACTGAAAAGATGCTGGAAGAGTGCCTGACGCCATCTGTCAAGCATGGTGGAGGTAATGTGATGGTCTGGGGTTGCTTTGGTGCTGGTAAAGTGGGAGATTTGTACAAGGTAAAAGGGATTTTGAATAAGGAAGGCTATCACTCCATTTTGCAATGCCATGCCATACCCTGTGGACAGCTCTTGATTGGAGCCAATTTCATCCTACAACAGGACAATGACCCAAAGCACACCTCCAAATTATGCAAGAACTATTTAGGGAAGAAGCAGGCAGCTGGTATTCTATCTGTAATGGAGTGGCCAGCGCAGTCACCAGATCTCAACCCCATAGAGCTGTTGTGGGAGCAGCTTGACCGTATGGTACGCAAGAAGTGCCCATCAAGCCAATCCAACTTGTGGGAGGGGCTTCAGGAAGCATGGGGTGAAATTTCTCCCGATTACCTCAGCAAATTAACAGCTAGAATGCCAAAGGTCTGCAATGCTGTAATTTCTGCAAATGGAGCATTCCAAGACCAAAGCAAAGTTTGAAGGAGAAAATTATTATTTCAACTAAAAAATATTATTTCTAACCTTGTCAATGTCTTGACTATATTTTCTAGACATTTTGCAACTCATTTGATAAATATAAGTGTGAGTTTTCATGGAAAACACAAAATTGTCTGGGTGACCCCAAACTTTTGAACGGTAGTGTAAGTGAATACAGTGCAGTGAAATTCAGTGACTCACAGGTGACATCTTCTCAGAATGGAGTCGTTCATGTTCTCTTTTCTTCTTCATCCGGCCCAGAATGCCATGTTGACTTCCAGTCTTCTTCATCTCCAATGCCCAAGCGCAAACCACAGGATATGTCATGAAAGTGTTGATGTAACCTGTATACCACGTTCACGTGACCCAATGTGCCACGTCACAGCTTATTCAAATCATGGAAGCGTTCAGTCTACATGACTACCGCCCGTCACGGTGCGCATACCTTAGATCAAAATTTCGACATATAACTAACTCTAAACCTCATAAGCTAATTTTCTTTAGCTATTATACTAGGATGTACAATTCTATGTTAAAATATTATCATATTAGTCATGTGTCCTAGAATACCCACATCCAGCGATAGATGGGATGGGTGAAACAGAAAAGTTTTGGACTGCGATGTGCTGCTGATCTCTCCTTTTGGGGGTAATATACAGGGAATATGGGGGTTATATAAGGGACTCCCATCATCCCTGTATATACCAGCCATCATCCCCATATATAACCACCATTATCCGTGTATGTACCAGCCCACCATTATCTCGGTATAAAATCTCCATCACCCCTGTATATACCATTAGGGTGGGCACTGTCAGCTTGCTGTGGCGTGCGGGCATTGTGGCTAAACAAGAAGTAAATGGGGTGAGCATTGAGGATACTGTGGACCAATAGGATGCCTGAATCGCCGGTATATGGGAGAAGTACAGCAGAATCTGAAAATATGCCTCCTGATTGCTTAAAGGCTATGTACACCTTTGCTGTAATGATGGGGGTAGGGAAACAGACAAGTGAGCCCTAATCTACCCGCCACTCAGTCCCTGCCTACTTGCAACGACCCGCCCTAGGCGACGGGGTACAACTGGGCGACAGTCCCTATGCTCAGTAAGTGCACGACAGACAAATAGACAAGGGTACACAAAGCTAAGGGAAATGGGGCAGTTGCCTACGGCAACACCGTGAGCAACAAGAGTGGTGAACGAGCCAAGTCAAACCAGGAGTGTACGAGGTACCAAATGCTGAGCAGGAGAGTAGTGAACAAGCCGAGTCAAACCAGGAGTGTACGAGGTACCAAACACAGAGCAGGAGAGTAGTGAGTAAGCCAGGGTCAGTATGAAGCAGGGTCAAATAGTTCAGAAGCTGCAGCAGGGCCAGGAAACCACACGAGAAGAATCACAAGCAAGGAGGAACAGGAAAGGCAGGTATTAATAGACAGAGGGCGGGAGCTAGCTCCGTCTGGCCAGGCTGTGATAGGCTCAACCACTCCTAAGCCTGCCATCCTGAGTGGTGGAAGATGGAGTCAGTCTCACAGACATAGAAGCAGGTGCAGACTGATTACCTATGGGCGTAGATACAGAAGCTGTGCCTGGCAGATCCTTAACAGTACCCCCCCTTTTATAAGGGGCCACCGGACCCTTTCTAGGTGGACCTGGTTTATTGGGGAAACGAAGGTGGAACTTCCTGACCAATACCCCAGCGTGAACATCCCGGGCGGGTACCCAAGTCCTCTCCTCAGGCCCGTATCCTCTCCAATGGACCAGGTACTGGAGGGAGCCTTGGACCATCTTGCTGTCCACAATCTTGGCCACCTCGAATTCCACCCCCTCAGGGGTGAGAACGGGGACAGGAGGTTTCCTCTAGGGAGCCAAGGACGGGGAGCAGCGTTTAAGGAGGGAGGCATGAAACACGTTGTGTATTCGAAAAGATGGGGGCAACTCCAGTCGGAAGGAGACAAGATTGAGGACTTCAATTACCTTATACGGCTCTATAAATCTGGGAGCAAACTTCTTGGATGGGACCTTAAGGCGCAAGTTCTTAGACGATAGCCACACCAGATCCCCGACCATAAACAAGGGGTTAGCAGAACGTCTTCTATCTGCCTGAGTTTTTTGTATGCTCTGGGACGCCTCTAGGTTCTTCTGAACCTGGGCCCAGATTGTGCACAGTTCCCGATGAACGACCTCTACCTCGGGATTGTTGGAACTACCAGGTGAAACGGAGGAGAACCGTGGATTAAACCCAAAATTACATAAAAAGGGGGAGACCCCTGACGAGTTACTGACCCGGTTATTAAGGGAAAATTCGGCGAGGGGAGTGAATGAGACCCAATCATATTGACAGTTAGAGATAAAACACCTTAAATATTGTTCTAGAGGCTGATTAGTCCTCTCGGTTTGGCCATTAGTTTCAGGATGGAAGGCAGAGGAGAAGGACAGATCAATCTCCAACTTTTTACAGAAGGCTCTCCAAAACAATGAAACAAATTGTACCCCTCTGTCAAAAACAATATTGACAGGGACCCCATGGAGACGCAGGATGTGTTTGACAAACAAGGTAGCTAACGTCTTAGCATTGGGTAGTTTCTTGAGGGGCACAAAGTGGCACATCTTACTGAAGCGGTCTACTACAACCCACACCACCGACTTGCCTTGAGATGGAGGCAAATCGGTGATAAAATCCATGGAGATATGGGTCCAAGGTCTCTGGGGAATGGGCAAAGAACGTAGTAAGCCCCCTGGTCGGGACCTGGGAGTCTTGGACCTAGCACAAACCTCACAAGCGGCGACGTAGGCCTTAACGTTTTTAGGCAACCCAGGCCACCAATAGTTTCTGGCAATGAGGTGCTTGGTACCCAGGATGCCTGGATGACCAGATAGTGCAGAGTCATGATTTTCTCTAAGTACCCTTAGCCGGAATTGCAGGGGAACAAACAGCTTGTTCTCAGGAAGGTTGCCGGGAGCTGAACCTTGATCAGCCGCAATTTCAGAGACTAAATCAGAATCAATAGAAGAAATGATTATAACCGGAGGGAAGGTACAAGCAAGATCTTCCTCCGAAGGAGGGCTGGCTATGAAGCTACGCGACATTGCATCAGCCTTAATATTTTTAGACCCAGCCCTATAGGTAACCAAAAAGTTGAATCTGGTAAAAAATAGCGCCCATCGAGCTTGTCTCGGGTTTAGCCTCCGGGCAGATTCTAGGAAGACCAGATTCTTGTGGTCGGTAAGGAACGTTACCTGGTGCCTAGCCCCCTCCAGGAAGTGGCGCCACTCTTCAAATGCCCATTTAATGGCTAAGAGTTCGCGGTTGCCAATATCATAGTTACTCTCAGTGGGCGAAAACTTCCTGGAGAAGTAAGCACAGGGACGGAGATGGGTGAGGGACCTGGTACCCTGGGACAAGACAGCCCCCACTCCCACCTCGGACGCGTCAACCTCCACGATAAATGGCTCCATTTGGTTGGGCTGAACCAGCATCGGGGCCGAGATAAAGCACTTCTTAAGGACCTCAAAAGCCTGGACAGCCTCAGGAGGCCAGTGGAGGAGATCAGCACCTTTGCGAGTGAGGTCCGTAAGAGGCTTAGCGATGACCGAGAAGTTAGCAATAAATCTCCTGTAATAATTAGCGAACCCCAAGAAACACTGTAACGCCTTCAGGGAGGCAGGTTGGACCCATTCCGCCACAGCCTGGACCTTGGCGGGGACCATGCGGAATTCATGAGGAGTGAGGATTTGACCCAAAAATTGTATCTCCTGCACCCGAAACACACATTTTTCCGTCTTTGCAAACAGTTTGTTTTCTCGAAGGACCTGGGGCACCTTCCTGACATGCTCAATGTGGGAGGACCAGTCCTTGGAAAACACAAGTATGTCATCAAGGTACACTACAAGAAATACCCCCAGGTAATCTCTTAAAATCTCATTTATGAAATTCTGGAAGACCGCGGGAGCATTACACAACCCAAAGGGCATGACGAGGTATTCGAAATGACCTTCGGGCGTGGTAAACGCAGTCTTCCACTCATCCCCCTCTTTGATGCGGATAAGGTTATATGCCCCCCGTAGATCAAACTTAGAGAACCATTGGGCCCCCTGAACCTGATTAAAGAGATCAGGAATCAAAGGAAGGGGATACTGGTTCCTTAAAGTGACCTTATTCAAGATACGGTAGTCAATGCATGGCCTAAGACCACCATCCTTCTTCCCCACGAAGAAGAAGCTAGCACCTACCGGAGAAGTAGAGGGGCGAATGTAACCCTTGGCCAGGCATTCCTGGATATACTCTCTCATGGCTCACGTTCGGGACAAGAGAGATTAAATATTCTACCCTTAGGGAGCTTAGCTCCTGGTACCAAATCGATAGCGCAATCGTATTCTCAATGAGGAGGAAACACTTCGGTTGCCTCCTTAGAGAAAACATCAGCGAAGTCCTGTTCACCTCCTCAGGGGGGGAAATAGAACTAACAGAAAAACATTACGTCAAGCATTCATTACCCCATTTGGTAAGATCCCCAATATTCCAGATAAAACGTGGGATTATGCATCTGCAACCAGGGAAGGTCAATAACCAAATCGGACGATAATCCCTGCATGACCAGTATAGAGCACTGCTCCAAATGCATGGAGCCCACAAGGAGTTCAAAAACAGGGGTATGCTGTGTAAAATAACCATTAGCAAGAGGAGTGGAGTCGATACCCACTACCGGGACAGGTTTAGGCAAATCAATCAAAGGCATAGCTAGAGACATAGAAAATTCCACAGACATGATATTAGCAGAAGACCCTGAATCCACGAAGGCACTGCCGGTAGCAGACCTACCACCAAAACAGACCTGAAAGGGAAGCAAGATTTTATTACGTTTCATATTTACGGGAAATACCTGTGCGCCCAAGTGACCTCCCCGATGATCACTTAGGCGCGGAAGTTTTCCGGCTGCTTATTCTTACGCCTAGGACAGGTGTTCACTTGATGCTTGTCATCCCCACAATAGAAGCAGAGACCATTCTTCCTGCGGAACTCTCTACGTTGTCGGGGGGACACAGAGGCCCCGAGTTGCATAGGTATCTCCGAGTCTTCCGTGGAAGAGCGAAGCAACGGGACCTCGGGAGGCATCATGGGGGAGTCAGAGGGGAAAACACAAAAACGTTCAAGTTGTCGTTCCCTGAGACGTCGGTCAAGTCGTACCGCTAAAGCCATAACCTGGTCTAGGGAGTCAGAAGAGGGATAGCTAACTAGCAGGTCTTTCAGGGCGTTCGACAGACCCAACCTAAACTGGCACCTTATGGCAGGGTCATTCCACCGAGAAGCTACGCACCACTTCCTAAAGTCAGAACAATACTCCTCAACAGGTCTCTTACCCTGACGTAAGGTCACCAGCTGACTCTCGGCAAAGGCAGTCCTGTCAGTCTCGTCATAAATGAGTCCGAGAGCAGAAAAGAAAAGATCAACGGAGGAAAGTTCAGGGGCGTCAGGAGCCAAGGAGAAGGCCCATTCTTGGGGCCCTTCCTGGAGCCGGGACATAATTATACCCACCCGCTGGCTCTCAGAACCTGAGGAGTGAGGCTTTAAGCGAAAGTAGAGCCTACAATTCTCCTGAAAGGAGAGAAAAGTCCTCCGGTCCCCTGAGAACCGGTCAGGCAACTTGAGGTGGGGTTCAAGAGGTGAGGGGCACTACCATAGTAGCGTCAGGCTGGTTGACCCTCTGAGCCAGGGCCTGGACCTGTAGAGAGAGACCCTGCATTTGCTGAGCCAGGGTCTCAAGGGGGTCCATAGTAGTGTGAGGGACCAGGGTAGCCTAGGTATATGGGCTTGTGATTATGTAATGATGGGGGTAGGGAAACAGACAAGTGAGCCCTAATCTACCCACAACTCAGTCCCTGCCTACTTGCAACGACCCGCCCTAGGCGACGGGGTACAACTGGGTGACGGTCCCTACGCTCAGTAAGTGCACGACAGACAAACAGACAAGGGCACACAAAAGAAAAAGGGGGAGGTAGGGGCAGTTGCCCATGGAAACACCGTGAGCAACAAGAGTGGTGAACGAGCCGAGTCAAAGCAGGAGTGTACGAGGTACCAAACGCTGAGCAGGAGAGTAGTGAACAAGCCGAGTCAAACCAGGAGTGTACGAGGTACCAAACGCAGAGCAGGAGAGTAGTCAGTAAGTCAAGGTCAGTATGAAGCAGGCTCAAATAGTTCAGAAGCTGCAGCAGGGCCAGGAAACCACACAAGAAGAATCACAAGCAAGGAGGAACAGGAAAGGCAGGTATTAATAGACAGAGGGCGGGAGCTAGCTCCGTCTGGCCAGGCTGTGATAGGCTCTCCCACTCCTAAGCCTGCCATCCTGAGTGGTGGAAGATGGAGTCAGTCTCACAGACATAGAAGCAGGTGCAGACTGATTACCTATGGGCGTAGATACAGAAGCTGAGCCTGGCAGAGCCTTAACATTTGCACTGGTTTTTTTTTTAATTGCCTTGTATGTATTTTGCTAAATAAATCACATTTCTAATTGGTCTACCATTTGTCTTCTGTACCTGCAGTATATTTCAATTTATGGCCAGCTGCTGTATTCAGTTATCTCTCTAAGGCCCTGTTTTACACCTGCGTTGGTGTGTTTGTTTCGTTGTTCTGCTCCGTCAGTGGTGCAGAACAAAGGAATAACGGAAGCAACGGTTCTGTCGCACAACGGACACCTCCACCTGTCGACGGAACCCATTGACTTTAGTAAGTTCCATTGGCTTTCCGTCAGGCGGGGGGCCGTGATTTTACCAGAGACAATAGTGCAGATGTGAACGAGGCCTTATCCGTCAGTCATCACCCTAATGGCAAACTGAGCAGCTCCTCCTTTGCAGGCTCATGAACAAGCATTTACTGTGGAATCTGCGCATGTGCATGGTCCTATTTACTGCATACCTCCTAACCGTCCCGGATACAGCGGGACAGCCCAGGATTCTGGGCGGTGTTATGCTATCCCAAGCGGCCGGTGGTATGTCTTGGTGTCAACTGTATCTGCGTCCTCAGGATGCAGATACAGTTGAATCCAATGCCAATGTAAGGGATCGTCAGCTCCCTGCTTCAGTATTAGTACCACTCGCCGAGGAATTCCCGGGCACAACGCTACTTTAAGTGCGGAGCCCCTTGTCTCACTATCCATATATGAACATTGACGTCGGGGACTACTCCTGCAGCGGAATCCACTGCCTTTGCATTGCCGATGGTCTGGCCGGGGATTCCGCTCCTAGGCGGAACCCCTGACGTCAATGTCCATATATGTACAATTACATCAAGGACTCCTGTCAGCATGGCCGACGCTCTGGACAGGGATTCTGCTCCCATAGGGAATGCCTTACATCACTGTCCATATATGGACCGTGACAGAAGGAGCTCCTCCTGGAGTGGAATCCCTGGGGGCGGGGGGTGGCACCATCTACATGGGCACTGTGTGTGACACTATCTATATGGGCACTGGCGCTTTATATGTGTGCACTGGTACTAGGGGTAGCTAAGGGGGCATTAAACTGTATGGGGACAGCTATTTGTCATTATACTGTGTGGGGGGGGTCCTATGTGAACATAATACTGAGTGGGCTGAACCGGGTATGTGTGGGCGGAGATTACTTAGATTAGATACTTGAAAGTTGGTAGGTATGTTTACTGGTGTGTACTGGGGCAGAGCGAGTGTGTCTACTTCAAATTTGCAGCATAAGGCAATGAGGTTGCTTTACCACATGCCGATGCTGCAATTTTGGGAATTGCTCCCTCTAGTGACCAGCACATGGAAATGTTATAAATTAGAATATAATTTATAATATTTCCTGACTTTTGAAAAAAATTGAAAAAATTAAAACAATGTGTAATCATTTATATACTAACTGTTTAACTGAAAAAAAATATATATAATTTCTAGCGACACATTCCCTTTAATACTGGCGTTTCATACACCAGTCCTATTAAACAGTTTGCTGGAGTAAGATGCAGCACATTTATTAACAGGCGAACGACTCTTAATAAATGTGTCGCATCTTTTAGCTGCAACGCGGCCTGTCAGCAGTACTTTCTACGTGCTGCGGCCTGCTGTACATTTAAAGTACATTTTTAAAATGTATTTTATTGTCTGATTGGGGGGGGCAAACAGTCTGATTGGGGGGGGAGGTATGGGTCTGGCACGGAGCTTTGCCTTGTTAAGCCCCCCAGAGATAAATCTGGGCCGCATTATACATATAGATTTCTGCTATAATTTACATCAGTTACTGGCGTAAATTATAGTAAAATTGTTGGCCATTTCTGCTAAGCCCTGCTCATATTTTGCCCCCAAAAATGTTTACATTTGCGCATTTTGTGAATTTTCTACGCTAGTAAACTATTGTAGAAAGGTTAATATATTCCCCCCAAAGGCTACAGACCGTAATACAATATCTTAATGTAAGGATGTGTACACTTAATTGTGCAGCAACGCTTGTTGTCTCCATTCTATGTCAGTGTGGGAAGTAGATGTCCGGCCTTATGATTTTGTGATATGTGATAGACCCAGAATCCCAATCACCAAACCAAAGAATGCAAAATAAAGACACAAAACATTACAATTGGGTGTTAAATGGTCAAAACTTTTATTATATTATATGACCAAACCCAAAATGGCAAACCTCCGACTCACGAAGAGTCACCCTCCAGCACGCAGGAAAGGAAAAACCCCCTGTGGGGGAAACCTCTAGGGAAACCATGGCTGGAGGATTGCCCTTCCTCTGGGCTTAGAAGGTGCCAAAATATCATTTGTAACAGAATTTGTACGTTTTCTCAGATTTTCAAGGAAAGACATTACAATGAACGAACGACATAAAACACATAAATCGGCTGATCTGGTTGGCTAGGCGGATGTCTCTCTTCCTGGGCACCCATTAAAATAAATGGGTGATCCACGTATGAGACGGGTCCTCCAGATGCCTCCTTGTAGCACCTGTCTCCGCTCTGGCTAATAGAGGGGGATCTCCTGCTGGAAACCCCCCTCTATTACAGACAACCCGTATGAAGAGGATGGCATCACTGTGATGAAGAAGTGCTCTGGGGTGAAGGGTTTCCCTGCTAGAACCTCCAAATTACATCAGGTCGGCATTGGTGGGGAAGTCAAGCTCAAGGTCCTCAGTCCCATCCAATATGGCGCTGAATGTGGCAGTAAAACCTTCTAATATGGAATCTTCTTTATGTCATAAACATTTGTATTTATGACATCAGCGCATTCATCATCATTACTGCAGGAGTTTATTACCACTGCACAACTCATACATTGTGACGTCACCCACAGTGGTCTGAAGTGTTAACCCTTTACTGACTGGCAGTGTACTTACCACAGAGGCCATAAAGCTGAATAGAACATATCAGCGGCCATAAAGGAAAAGGGATAATGCAGGGGGCATCTCCGCACAAGAACTATCCATAACAAAGGGTTGTCCAGGATGAGAGAACTTATCTGCTTTCTCCAAAAACCAGCACCACACCTGTCCATAGGTTGTGTGTGGTACTACAGCTCATTACCATTCACTTCAATGGAGCTAACCTGCAATACCAGATACAACCTGTGGATAGGTGTGGTGCTGTTTTTGGAAGAAATGAGCCATATTTGTCTAATCCTGCACAGCCCCTGTTAGAAATAGTTCAAAAAAAGGGGGAAAGAAGAAATTAAAAAAAGGGAAAAAGAGGAACTCTGAGGTAAAAGAAATCAAACTAGACTGAAAGGAGTCTGCTGGAGGTGCCAGATGGAAAGACATATTTCTGCCCTGGGGACCAGATTAGTTGAAAAACTATGCAGTTCATCTTCGAATGCAGCGTCACAAAAACAAATTATTTTGTAAAAAAATAAAAAAGTGTTTTTATTGTGCAAAACTAGAAAAACTTTGACATCCATGTTGGTTCAGGAGTCCTGGTGGTCCTCCGTGGGCTTTACCCATGGAGTGTTTGGAGACATGTTGGAGCTGTGGGGGAATGGTAGGTACGCTTACTGACATCTGATGGGATTGTAGGCACATCGCACCATTTTGGTTGGCAATAAATGCTCTCTTGGAACATGCCCTCTCCGCTCCATTCTCTCCAGATCTATTTCTTTCCAGAAGAAGGTTCTCCTCCATTTATTCAGACTAGGTTGTGCCTAGACATTGGAAGTCTACAATTCCCCGGTACAAATCTAAATGTTTGGCCACATTCACTGATATTCAGAATCCAGCAACTCTGCCGATTGTTGAAGTAATCTCAGGCATTTTCTGAGTAGTTGACCGCTAACCCCCTCCACTCTGCTACCTCGCTGTAGTGCCCGACCATTACATTGTTTTCTTCTCTCTCTGTAATTGTCGTCTGTCTATTGCTTGTTGTAATAAAGATTGAGCAGAGTTACTGCAGTTAAGCGGTGATAAATATTCTTCTACGTCCTGCTCCTGAGGTGACCTCAGGGAGAACAGAAGCCTCCCATGGAGCAGAAGGGACCGGGGTGGTGGACATTGTTAGGTAAAGGTTAAAGGGAACCTGTCACCAGCATTTGACTGATTAAACCAGCAATACCAGGGGGGGGGGGGGGGTGAAATATAATTTCTATTTAACCTAAAACTGTCTTCTTAGTCGGCTCTGTAGCTTTAGTATTCAGTTTTTGAGTTCTATTCATTCCTCAAGTCTTCCCGAGTTTACCCCGCCTCCTTACTTTTGATTGACAGCTCCTCTCCTTCCCCCAGCACACAAAATCCCGCACTTGTGCATTGATGTCCTCTTCTGGGGTGAGCGTACAACGGGACACCGAATTATTACGATAAAAGGCGCAACATGTTTACAGACCGTTATTTACAGTCGGAGGAGGAGTTTAGGAGAGGGGGTAACGGCAATGACATTTTGATAGCATCGGCCAGTAAGGGATAAGTAAATTTCAATAGGTGAAATGCTGGTGTCGGGTTCCCTTTAAGTTATAGACTTACCATCAGGGGTGCTCAGGGATATGCCGCTAATCCCCAAGTCAAGACTAGCTAGGAGGTCAAGGCTTCCTGAGCCCTGCTCACACCATAGTCAGGAGCCCCCAGCTTGACTGTGTCTGATTTGGGACAGGTAGTGGCTCAATTACTGGCTGGTGTTAGAGAGGCTTTGGTGCAGCGTGAGGTCCCACCACCTGTGGTCCCCGTTGCTCCTTCTCCTGTGGCGGCGTGTTACGGTTCGGTATCTGGGGCTGTGGCGCTAGGTTCTAAAGTCACTGGGAGTGCTGGTGGGTCTGGCGCTCCTGTTGAGGTTCAACTGCATGGAGTTCGGTTATCTAAATGTTTGTTTTGAGGGCTCCCTTAAGACGGAGATTAGAGATCGTATTTGGCGTGATGAATATGTTGAGATTTTCTCTCTTTTGGCGTTAGAGAAATTAAATTTGAATAGAGGAAAGTCTGACGAGAGTAAGGCTGGATTCACACGAGCACATTACGTCCGTACAAGTCCCGGACCGAACACACTGCAGGGAGCCACAATAAGGCTGGGTTCACACGTGGCAGAATTTCACTTAAATTCCGCTGCGGACACTCCGCAGCGTTAATCCGCAGCGGAGCCGTTTGTCCATTGACTTACACTTTAATTTAGAAGTGTTCGTTTAGACGAGGCGTAAAATTCTGCTGCGGAGCATAGGCTGCGGAGCGGAATTTGGTGTCCGCAGCATGCTCTGTCTGTTGCGGAGCAGTGGCGGACTCATGGCGGAATTTCTCCATTGACTTCAATGGAGATTCTAATTTCCGCAATGAAGTCCGCAGCTGTCATGCACATATTATGTGTGCTGCGGATCCGTCTTGCTTTTTTAACTTGACATTTCTTCATTCTGGCTGGACCTATGTATTTCTAGGTCTACAGCCAGACTGAGGAAGTCAATGGGGCTCCCGTAATGACGGGAGCGTTGCTAGGAGACGTCAGTAAATAGTCACTGTCCAGGGTGCTGAAAGAGTTAAGCGATCGGCAGTAACTGTTTCTGCACCCTGGACAGTGACTACCGATCCCAATATACATCTATCTGTAAAAAAAAATGAAGTTCATACTTACCGAGAACTCCCTGCTTCTGTCTCCAGTCCGGCCTCCCAGGATGACGTTTCAGTCTAAGTGACGGCTGCAGCCAATCACAGGCTAATAACAGGCTGCAGCGGTCACATGGACTGCCACGTCATCCAGGGAGATCGGGCTGGATGCCGAAGGAGGGACGCGTCACCAAGACAACGGGCGGTAAGTATGAATTTCTTTGACTTTCACAAGGGAAAGTGCTGTCCCTTCTCTATATCCTGCACTGATAGGGAGAAGGGAAGTACTTTTACCGCAGTCCGCAGCAGCTAGTCCGCATCAATTTACTGCACATTTTGTGCAGATCCGCAGCAGAATCTGCAACGCAGATTCTGTGCGGCATTGATGCGGACAGTTGCGGAGGAAATCCGCCACGTGTGGTCATGCCCTAAGTGTCAGACAATATTAGCACCATACAATACAATACTGCTGTAGTACAGCGCCCTAATAATACAGTGTACTTAACACTAAATGAAATTTACTACATATTTCAAGGAATTTTCCAGGAACATTTAAATGGGTTTATATGGCCACAAAACATAAAAAAAACAAACAAAAACCTTTACAATATACTGATGTTCTCCCTTCCAGGCTGTATCACGTGCTTGTATTGTCAGGTCAGTGTGATCGCTCTAGTATCTGATCCCATCAGGGGAAAGCAGGAAAAACCTTCCCACATCTCTCCCTTATGGAAACGTTTTCCCTTCATTCCACTAATGGGAACCATATAAAAAAGACACAATTGCCTAATACAACAGACTACATACAGGAGAAAATAAGAAAACAGTGTCTAAGCTTTACAATATAGTACTGGGGGGGATTATGTACAAAAAGGAAAAATAAGATGTACGGCCACCAAGACGAGCCGGAGATCCTTCAGCTTCAATTAGAGTCTGTTCACATGTGGATTTTCACCACATTTTATTAAATTGGCATTAGAATTTTAGTGATCTGAATAGTAATCTGAAAATTGGTAACTGTTTTCCTGCCATTTGTTTTTTCATTTTTCAAAGGTTTAATTTATAATTTTGCCCCAAAAAAAAAAACGGACAGAAAAACTACAAAGCATGAAAAGCAAATAATAACACATTGAATTCTATTTAACCAACAAACCCAACCAGTCACACAGAGAGGCGTCCATTTCCTCATCTAAGGCTTCGTTCACATCTGCATCAGGGCTCCGTTCAGGGGTTCGGTCGAACTTTTCCGTCAGAGGAACCCATGAACGGAATCCAAACTGAAACAAACGGAAACCATAGGTTTCCGTTTGCTTCACCATGGATTTCAATGGTGACGGATCCGGCGCAAATGGTTTCCGTTTATCACCATTGTGTGAGGGTTTTGACAGAATGAATAGCACAGTCGAATACGGTATTTATTCCGTCAAAATAACAGAACCCTTACACAACGGTGACAAATGGAAACCATTTGCACCGAATCCGTCACCATTAAAATCGATGGTGATGCAAACGGAAACCTATGGTTTCAGTTTGGAGTCCGTTCATGGGTTCCCCTGGCGAAAAGGTCCGACGAAACCCATGAACGGAGTCCCAGCGCCGATGTGAACGAAGCCTTAGTTGTAAGGATAGATAATGATTTCCTTCACATTTGAGCTACATGTTACGTAGCCGTTTCTTTCAGCTTAACCCATCGGGACCAAATCTTTTCTAATTTGTAGGGACATTTCCTACTCATATATAAAATGTTATACAGGAGGACATATTTATTGACAAGTTGTAACCAATAGTAAAGGGCAGGGGGGAAGGGTCTGTGGATGTCCAGGTCATATACCCCTGTGTTTTTTATATGTTGTAAGAATCCTCGAAGGAAACACCACGTTGGTACATATCGTATAATCTGTCCCTGAAAAATCTGAGAAAAGCTCAAAGTATGCATGAAAAGATTTAGGCCTCGGTCACACAGCGCAGAACATGCACTTCTATTAAATACAGGATTGCTCACAACATGTCGCCAACTGGAGTTTCGCCATAGCAGTTTCATCTGGGGCCAGTGTGAGGAATGGGGGGAACCACTTTGTCTATTTTGCTGCAGGTGGAGAGAGACTTTTTCTGGGACTTTTTCTGTTATTTGCCCCTTGTCCTGAGCTCAGGAGGTTCTTAATTCAAATGAGACAAGCAGCCAATCAAACTGGGAATCCAGTGAACCAGTCCAAACCAGTGTAGAAGTGTGTGAAAATAATCCTCTCCACTGTCACCTTCAGACTGTCCGACCACAATGGTGAGGCTATGCGTAGCAGCCGCCGCAGGTGGGCATGAATTATACATTTATAGTTGATGATACTTTTGATTGTTGTGTTTTTATTTACAAGTTAAAGCACCAAGCGCGCCGCCTATGTAAACATGTATGCCGTCTATGTAAACATGTATGCCGCCTATGTAAACATGTATGCCGCCTATGTAAACATGTATGCCGCCTATGTAAACATGTATGCCGCCTATGTAAACATGTATGCCGCCTATGTGAACGTGTATGCCGCCTATGTAAACATGTATGCCGCCTATGTAAACATGTATGCCGCCTATGTAAACATGTATGCCGCCTATGTAAATATGTATGCCGCCTATGTAAACATGTATGCCGCCTATGTAAACATGTATGCTGCCTATGTAAACATGTATGCCGCCTATGTAAATATGTATGCCGCCTATGTAAATATGTATGCCGCCTATGTAAACATGTATGCCGCCTATGTAAACATGTATGCCGCCTATGTAAACATGTATGCCGCCTATGTAAACATGTATGCCGTCTATGTAAACATGTATGCCGCCTATGTAAACATGTATGCCGCCTATGTAAACATGTATGCCGCCTATGTAAACATGTGTGCCGCCTATGTAAACATGTATGCCGCCTATGTAAACATGTATGCCGCCTATGTAAACATGTATGCCGCCTATGTAAACATGTATGCCGCCTATGTCAATATGTATGCTGCCTATGTAAACATGTATGCCGCCTATGTAAATATGTATGCCGCCTATGTAAACATGTATGCTGCCTATGTAAACGTGTATGCCGCCTATGTAAACATGTATGCCGCCTATGTAAACATGTATGCCGCCTATGTAAACATGTATGCCGCCTATGTAAACATGTATGCCGCCTATGTAAACATGTATGCCGTCTATGTAAACATGTATGCCACCTATGTAAACATGTATGCCGTCTATGTAAACATGTATGCCGCCTATGTAAATATGTATGCCGCCTATGTAAACATGTATGCCGCCTATGTAAACATGTATGCCGCCTATGTAAACATGTATGTGTATATCATTTTAGGGCTTTGCTCCCATCTAGTGACCAAACTGCATAGATAGTTTGTGTAGTGCTGTTGTGTTATGTGTGCAGGACCTGTGATCACATGACCAGAGAGGCAAATTCTCAAGTTCGTGCAGGTGCTGCGCAGCTACTCAAATAGGGGAGAAGCTGAATCTTTATTTAACAGGAGTTTAGCACCATATTTAAATATGCAATATTTTAAAAACAAATCGCCATAAAAGTCGTCAAACTGCATATTATGAGGAAAATGACTGTTATGCTATGTCGTTGATATATACATTGTGTATTACGTGTTATTCCACTTAAGTAAACATATAACAGATCATTCCTCCAATTAAGAGCCTTCGGGAATCTTGTATGAAGCTGCAGATCGCAGAACGCCTCCCTATTCAGGAAGTGTCTTCTCCAATCTCCACCCATCTTTGGTTTCTTAACTTCTTCAAGGCCATAAAAACATTGGGACATAATGTAAAATAAAAAATAAGTATAATCTTTTCTCCGCTTCTCTTCTTCCCCCTTGATCCCCTAAGGCTCCCTGCTGCCCATACAATGCACTGACACCGAGCAGCGTCAGGTCCTTTATATGTGACACAGCACTCAACGTCATCAGTGCATTGTATGAGCCGCAGGCTGCGGAGAGAACATGAGGGGACCAGAAGAGGAGTGGTGAGGTGAGCATTCATTTTTTATTTAATTGTCCGATAGAGGGGACGGAGAGGAGCCTGGCATGGGCCTCTACCTTGCTACGCTCCACATAGTGACATTTTTGACAATTATTAGCAGGCGGAGATTTCCACTATAGTTTACGCCAGGTGTAAATTATTATAAATTTGTTGGGGTGCTGTCACCCCCCCCACTTTTGGGAAGCCCCCTTTTAGAAAACTGGCGTAGAAAGGTTAATACATTTCCCCATAAGCTTTAAAAATTACCATTATGTGTTTCTAAGAAGTGTTTTTCTGCACCGGGAGGCATTAGTGTTTTTTTTGTTTTTGTATCTGAAATGTGTTCTACAATGCGCGTTTTGAAGTTTCTAATCGTGCGCACTACAGATGTAGCCGGCTTTATCTTGACTTTCAACGCATTAAACAGGCTCTGTCACCACATTATAAGTGGCCTATATTGTACGTGATGTGATCGGCGCTGTAATGTAGATAACAGTGGTCCTAGTAATAAAGAGGCTCTGTCACCACATTATAAGTGCCCTATATTGTACATGATGTGATCGGCGCTGTAATGTAGATAACAGTGGTCCTAGTAATAAAGAGGCTCTGTCACCACATTATAAGCGGCCTATATTGTACATGATGTGATCGGCGCTGTAATGTAGATAACAGTGGTCCTAGTAATAAAGAGGCTCTGTCACCACATTATAAGTGCCCTATATTGTACATGATGTGATCGGCACTGTAATGTAGATAACAGTGGTCCTAGTAATAAAGAGGCTCTGTCACCACATTATAAGCGGCCTATATTGTACATGATGTGATCGGCGCTGTAATGTAGATAACAGTGGTCCTAGTAATAAAGAGGCTCTGTCACCACATTATAAGTGCCCTATATTGTACATGATGTGATCGGCGCTCTAATGTAGATAACAGTGGTCCTAGTAATAAAGAGGCTCTGTCACCACATTATAAGCGGCCTATATTGTACATGATGTTATCGGCGCTGTAATGTAGATAACAGTGGTCCTAGTAATAAAGAGGCTCTGTCACCACATTATAAGTGCCCTATATTGTACATGATGTGATCGGCGCTGTAATGTAGATTACAGCAGTGTTTTTTTATTTAGAAAAACGATCATTTTTGACAGAGTTATGACCTTATTTAGCTTTATGCTAATGACTTTCTCAATGGACAACTGGGCGTGTTTTACTATATGACCAAGTGGGCGTTGTACAGAGGAGTGTATGACGCTGACCAATCAGTGACAAATCAGCGTCATACACTTCTCCCCATTAATTTACTCTGCAGATAGCGATATATCTATATCGCTATGTGCAGTCACATAAACACACTATAACGCTACTCATGTGTCATGACCATGAATATACATTACCTCCAGCCAGGACGTGATGTGTATTCATTCTCCTGACCACTTCTCTGCACGTCTCTGTGATTTACAGCACAGCACAGCGTAATCTCGCGAGACTACCCCTGCTATGCTGTAAATCACAGAGACGCTACAGAAATGGTCAGGAGAATGAATACACGTCACGTCCTGGCTGGAGGTAATGTATATTCATTGTCATGACACATGAGTAGCGTTATAGTGTGTTTATGTGACTGCAAATAGCGATATAGATATCTGCAGTGTAAATGAATGGAGAGAAGTGTATGACGCGGATTGGGCGCTGATTGGTCAGCGTTATACACTTCTCTTTATAATGCCCACTTGGCCATATAGTAAAACACGCCCAGTTGTCCATTGAGAAAGTCATTAGCATAAAGCTAAAATAGGTCATAACTCCGTCAAAAATGATCATTTTTCTAAATAAAAAAAACACTGCTGTAATACACATTACAGCGCCGATCACATCATGTGGAAGATAGGCCACTTATAATGTGGTGACAGAGCCTCTTTATTACTAGGATCACTGTTATCCACATTACAGCGCCGATCACATCATGTACAAGATAGGCCACTTATAATGTGGTGACAGAGCCTCTTTATTACTAGGACCACTGTTATCCACATTACAGCGCTGATCACATTATGTAGAAGATAGAGCACTTATAATGTGGTGACAGAGCCTCTTTATTACTAGGACCACTGTTATCCACATTACAGCGCTGATCACATTATGTAGAAGATAGAGCACTTATAATGTGGTGACAGAGCCTCTTTATTACTAGGACCACTGTTGTCTACATTACAGCGCCGATCACATTATGTAGAAGATAGGGCACTTATAATGTGGTGACAGAGCCTCTTTATTACTAGGACCACTGTTATCTACATTACAGCGCCGATCACATTATGTAGAAGATAGGGCACTTATAATGTGGTGACACAGCCTCTTTAAATACACAGAGGCAGTGTTTTTTCAATGACTTTTTAACGACTTTTGTTGTGTGATATCACGCTGCAGCAAGTTATCCGAGTCAAGATAAAGATGGCTACATCCGTACATACACGCGATCACATTGTTTGCATTTAATGGCATAAATTACATGATTCTTAGTACAATTTTTATAAACGCATCAATATCGTATTTTGGGAAAGTCAAGTTTTGTTGTTAGCGACACTGTAGAAAAGACTTGTGACAACATGTAACTAAGAGATCTCATCCTCTAGGTGACCCAAGGGCTGCCTTTACCCACAATTTGTGTCAGGACTGGATCCGGATTTAACATGGGTTCGTTTTATCTGAATAATTTTTTGATATTTCTCCAAACTTTTGGCTCTATGCCGTTGAAGAAACCGGTAATTGGTCTCTCGTGGTTCAGTATTATTAAACAAGATGGATTCTTGTGTCCTTTGTTTTGATGCCCTTCTTAACATCCATTGTTAATACCCTGTAAGATGTAATCCACGGTCAATATTTATACATTGGTTGTGAAATGTCTTGTCATTTGAGCAGGCTACCCTACTTCTTATAAGGTCCCCTGTAGGTATTGCCTAGATGGTGTGAGCTGGGTGACAGCTCCTAGCATTAAGGATGGTAGTGCCCGAAGAGGGTTCACAAAATGTTTCCTTTTCTGTATTACAATTCCCCTGTAACGTAATCTCGAAGAAGGTAACAGAATCCATGGATGCCGAGCCTGTAACATTCTAAATTAAATGTATTGGTTTTATTGTATTCCATAAATGGTGGTACAGACACCACATCACGACCCCTAAACAAAAAAAAGATTGTCGATGTAGCGTCTGAAAAAATGTTGTTCTCCCACCAGGTTATAAACAAATTGTCCATGGAGAGGGAGATTTTGACCCCATCAGGGCGTCTTCTATCTGCAATAAAATAAAACTATCAAGGCACAAGTAATTATGTGAGCGCAGATACTCCACTGACATTAAAATAAATTATTGTAGACATTTGGAATACCTGGTGTATTTCCTCAAATGGAATTCCATTGCCTTGATTGCCGGAATATGTGTTATGCAGGCAGGCCCGCCATCAGAAATGTCTGGGTCTCATACAGTCAGTGGAATTCCATTTGAGGAAATACATCTGGGTCCCCCATTATTAGGGGATTTGGAAGGTGGCAACGGAAAGTCGTGGGATGGGAGCAGGACGCAAAGTGCCATTGACTCTGTGAGCGGGCGGAGGAGTAGGCTAAGAGAACGGAAGGTGGCCGAGGCGGGAGTTGGGCCAGAGTGGATATGACGCTTGACCGGGGTCTGGGGAGGGGAAGGGGAGGGACACCAGTGGGAAGGTGGGAGAGAAGGGGCAACATAAAAAAATAATTAAACTGAATCTACTGCTTTAAAACAGAGTCACTCACCAAGTTGCAGAGCTGGCCGCTGCTTCTGGCCCCTGCATGGGTCCCATTCCTTTCTACAAACCAATTACCACTAATCATAACCTTGATGAGCGGCGGCTGCCCACTTTATTTTACTATTTGGCCAGGCCCCTGACAGTAGTACCAGCGGTACTACCATGATGGCAGGCCTGTTTGCAGGGGTACTAGCCAACTACGTCACAGATAACCCAAGTTTCAAGACCATGCAAAGTTATGGATTTTTGGCATCCCATGAATTATGGGAACAATAGGGAATTCTATCAGTAAGTATTCTGCCTGTTTGTTGGCTAATACTCCTAATCCAATTCCTTCTTCTAGCAGATTTTTTAAAGATTCTTTACATGCGGTGCTTGGTTTCGCCACAAGTTTGCGATATGTCAATTCATTGTCTAAAATGGTATGAACGTGTCTGGGACATAAACAGGAATCTAGAACAACTCCTGCTCCGTAAGATTTGGAGGACACAGTTATACGCTGGATATATGGTGAGCACCTCTGTGTTTTCACCTTTAGCCCTTATGTGTATATATGAACCTTTTAGATGGTTAACCCCTTAGTGACCACCAATACACCTTTTCACGTGAGTCACTAATGGGCTTTAGGCTAGGCTGACACCTTTTCACGTCAGCCTAGTCTAAGTCCTGCACGGGTCTCCCGTGCAGGCTGGAGCCGGGGCTCAGCTGTCTGATGACAGCTGAGCTCCTGCTCCAACGCCCGCGATCGAAGTTTACTTCAATCGCGGCCGTTTAACCCGTTAAATGCTGCCGTCAATAGCGACCGCGGCATTTAACTTTGTTTACAAAGGGAGTGAGCTCCCTCTGGTCGCATCGGTGGCCCGCAAATTGAATCACGGGTCTCCGATGGGGTGTCATGTCAGCCGGGGGCTTGATAAAAGCCCCCAGGACGGAGGCACGTCCTAACAGATTGCCTGTCAGATTTACACTGACAGGCAATAATGCTCTGGTATACGAAGTATACCAGAGCATTATAGCAGCGATCTGAATATCGCACAGTAAAGTCCCCTAGTGGGACTAATAAAATAAGTCATCAAAGTGAAATAAAGATTATTAATAAAAAGTACAGTAAAAAAATAAATAAAATCATTTTTTTCCATAAAAAGTGGTTTTATTTAGTAAAAGTGTAAAAAAAAAAAAAAAAAGTACACATATGTGGTATCACCGCGACCGTAATGACTCCATTAATAAAGTTAATAAGTCATTTAAACCGCAAGGTGAACACCGTAAAAAAAAAACGCAAAAAACCATGGCGAAATTGCAATTTTTTTCCATTGCCCCTCAAAAAAGTCATAATAAAAATGAATCAATAAGTCCCATGCACCCCAAAACAGTACCATTGAAAACTATGTCTCGTCCCGCAGAAAACAAGCCCAAAAAATCACTACATTGATGGAAAAATAAAAAAATTACGGCTCTTGCAAAGCGATGATGCAAAAACAAATAATTTTAGTTCAAATGTGTTTTTATTGTGCAAAAGTCGTAAAACATAAAAAACCTCTACATATGTGGTATCGCCGTAATCGTACCGACCCATAGAATAAAGGTAACATGTTATTTACGTCGCATAGTGAACGGCGTCAATTTAAAAACGCATAGAACAATGGCAGAATTTCAGGTTTTTGTTATAATCCCCCCCAAAAAGGTTAATAAAAGTTAATATAAAAATTATATGTACCCTAAAATGGTGCTATTAAAAAGCACAACTAATCCCGCAAAAAACAAGTCCACATACAGCTATGTAGACGAAAAAATAAAAAAGTTATAGCTCTTTGAATGCGACTATAGAAAAACGAATAAAATAGCTTGGTCATTAAGGCCTAAAATGGGCTGGTCACTAAGGGGTTAATCTTTACCCGCTAAGGTGGAAGGGTTGGTTCCAATGCCTAGTTATGGTGGTGTCTGAGGAAATAAAGGTCCTTTTAGACGTCCCGATACTGACCATGAAAACCAGCTCCAATCGACGATACAGCGTATCACAAGGAGCAATCATCGTTAATGTATGGGGGAAAACAATCGTTACTACACCAGACCCCGCACCGGTCTGCCAGTCCAGCTGCCTCCGGGGAATGGACAACACTGCCGGAAGCAGATGGCTCAGATCACTGCATAGCGGCCGTTCGGCAGAACTGCAGCTCGGCCTCTATTCTTTGACCGGAGCCATCTGCTTCCGGCAGTTTTGTCCGGTGCCCGGAGGCAGCTGGAGTGGCGGATCGGTGCGGGGTCCAGGTGTCGGACACTCGCCGATCATATACTGATGACCTATCCAGTGGATAGGTCATCAGTTGTCAGAACGTGGAAAACCCCTTTAAAGGGAAGGTGTCATGAATTTTTATTTTTTTTTATATATATAATATTGCTTTTAGTATGTCATTAAAATAAATTGTATTTATTTGTCTTTTGTGTTGTACTTTTTACTTTTTTCTTTCTTTTACTTCTCTATGGGGGCTGCCATTTTTTTTCAACTCTGTATCTGTCCATTAACGACACATACAGAGATGGAATACGGCACATACATCCCCATAGAGAATGCGAACGGGTGCCGTTCCATTCACTATAGCATACACCATCTGTGTGGGAACGGCGCAAACGCCGCTCCCACACAGACCAAAAGGAAGGTCTTTGGTAGAGCGACATCCAGCTCCATTTTCATGTGGACCGGAAGCCACAGTCGGATAGTAAGATGACGACTTCCGGTCGCGGCTTCCGGCCATATGTTTAAGGCAGCGCAGATGCAAGGACTAGGAGCGGCAGGGCGGAGGCGGCAGCGGCGGCAGGAGCAGGTAAATTATGTTTGTGTATGTGATGTGTGTGTTTGTTAGGGTATGTTCACACACTAGCTGTAATTTACGGCTGAAATGACAGCCTGTTTTCAGAAGAAAACAACTGCGTCGTTTCAGCCGTAAATGCTCCTCCTCGTAATATACGAGGCGTCTGTGAGTTCAATGAAGAACGGCTCAAATTACATGGCAAAGAAGTGTCCTGCACTTCTTTGCCGAGGCAGTCAATTTACGCGTCGTCGTTTGACAGCTGTCAAACGATGACGCGTAAATGACAGGTCGTCTGCACAGTACGTCGGCAAACCCATTCAAATGAATGGGCAGATGTTTGCCGACGTATTGTAGCCCTATTTTCAGGCGTAAAACGAGGCATAATACGCATCGTTTACGCCTGAAAATAGGTCGTGTGAACCCAGCCTTAGTGTTATACTGTCTGCTGAGCACTGTATCTATTCCTTCTACACTGTGCATTAGCTCAGAAAATGGCGGCACACAGTGTAGGAAGTTTGAACATTCAACCCCCTCCTTTCTCCTGGCACTAGCCAGGATAAAGGAGGGGGGATTCTGTGAGGGCACTAAAGCGAGTGTGTCTACTCCAAATTTGCAGCATAAGGCAATGAGGTTGCTTTACCACATGCCAATGCTGCAATTTTGCTCCCTCTAGTGACCAGCACATGGAAATGTTATAAATTAGAATCTAATTTATAATATTTCCTGACTTGTGAAAAAATTAAAAAAAATTAAAACAATGTGTAATCACTTATATACTAACTGTTTAACTGAAAAAAAAAAAAAAAAATTCTAGTGACACATTCCCTTTAATACTGCCGTTTCATACACCAGTCCTATTAAACAGTTTAATAAATGTGTCGCATCTTTTAGCTGCAACGCGGCCTGTTATCAGTACTTTCTACGTGCTTCGGCCTGCTGTAACAGCCTGAGGGAATCCGGGAGGGAGAATCGGAGCGGTGAGGTAAGTACATTTTTAAAATGTATTTTATTGTCTGATTGGGGGGGCAAACAGTCTGATTGGGGGGAGGTATGGGTCTGGCACGGACTTTTGCCTTGTTACGCCCCCAGAGATAAATCTGGGCCGCACTATACATATAGATTATTGTAGTATAGGAACAAAGAGAAACCTCCAGCTCACCGGTCTGCGTCTTCAGATAGCGTCAGTCGGATCCCCGCGACGGCCCGCGGTATGTAGTAGTAGAGAAGAGGAGAGATTGATCCAGCGCTAGTATAGGTTTAAAAGGGAAAAACACGTCCCATGTTTATTGTAGAAATGATTAAAATTGGAAGGGAGACGCAGTCCCAAGGCAAAAAGTAGGAGAAGTGTGGGTGAGTGCCCAAGCTTGTGGCTTGGGCACTCACCCACACTTCTCCTACTCTTTGCCTTGGGACTGCGTCTCCCTTCCAATTTTAATCATTTCTACAATAAACATGGGACGTGTTTTTCCCTTTTAAACCTATACTAGTGCTGGATCAATCTCTCCTCTTCTCTACATATAGATTTCTGCTATAATTTACATCAGTTACTGGCGTAAATTATAGTAAAATTGTTGGCCATTTCTGCTAAGCCCCGCCCATTTTTTCCCCCCAAAAATGTTGACATTTGTGCATTTTGTGAATTTTCTACGCTAGTAAACTGTTGTAGAAAGGTTAATATATTCCCCCCAAAGGCTACAGACCGTAATACAATATCTTAACCCCTTCCCTCTTTAGCCACTTTTGACCTTCCTGACAGAGCCTCATTTTTCAAATCTGACATGTGTCACTTTATGTGGTAATAACGTCGGAATGGTTTTAGCTATCCAAGCGATTCTGAAATTGTTTTCTCGTGACACATTGGACTTTATGTTACTGGCAAAATTTGCTCGATATGTTCAGTATTTAATTGTGAAATATACCAAAATTTAGCGAAAAATTGCAAACATTTGCATTTTTCTCAACTTAAATGTATCTGCTTGTAAGACAGGCAGTTATACCACACACAATTGTTGATAACTAACATCCCCCATATGTCTACTTTAGATTGGCATCGTTTTTTGAACATCCTTTTATTTTTCTAGGACGTTACAAGGCTTTCAACTTTAGCAGCAATTTCTCACATTTGAAAGAAAATTTCAAAAAGCTATTTTTACAGGGGCCAGTTCAGTTGTGAAGTGGTTTTGAGAGCCTTATATATTAGAAACCCAAAAAAAGTCACAACATTTTGAAAACTTTCACCCCTCAAAGTATTCAAAACAGCATTTAGAAAATTTGTTAACCCTTTAAACTTTTCACAGGAATTAAAGTAAAGTAGGGGTGAAATGTACAAATTTCATATTTTTTTGCAGAAATTAATTTTTAATGCAATTTTCTTTATAACACAGAAGGTTTTACCATAGAAATGCAACTCAATATTTATTGCCCAGATTCTGCAGTTTTAGGAAATATCCCACATGTGGCCGTAGCTGCTACTGGACTGAAGCACCGGCCTCAGAAGCAAAGGAGCACCTAGTGGATTTTGGGGCCTTATTTTTATTCGAATATATTTTAGGCACCATGTCAGGTTTGAAGGGCTCTTGCGGTGCTAAAACAGTCAAAATCCCCCAAAAGTGATCCCATTTGGGAAACTACAAACCTCAAGGAAATTATCTAGGGGTATAGTGACCATTTTGACCGCACAGGTTTTTTACAGAAATTATTGGAAGCAGGCCGTGAAAATTAAAATCTACATTTTTTCAAAGAAAATGTAGGTTTAGCTATTTTTTTCTCATTTCCACAAGGACTAAAGGAGAAAAAGCACCACAAAATTTGTAAAACAATTTCTTCCGAGTAAAATGGTACCCCACATGTGGTAATAAACGTCTGTTTGGACACACGGCAGAGCTTAAAAGGGATGGAGCACCATTTGGCTTTTGGAATTCACATTTAGCAGGAATGGTTTGCGGAGGCCATGTAACATTTACAAAGCCCCTGAGGGGACAAAGCAGTGGAAATCCCCCGCAAGTGACCCCATTTTGGAAACTACACCCATTGAGGAAATTATCTAGGGGTATAATGAGCGTTTTGACCCCACAGGTTTTTTGCAGAAATTATTGGAAGTAGGCCCTGAAAATGAAAATCTACATTTTTTCAAAGAAGATGTATAGTTACATAGTTACATAGTTACATAGTTACATAGTTAGTACGGCTGAAAAAAGACACATGTCCATCAAGTTCAACCAAGGGAAGGGAAAAGGGAAGGAAAAATTTCTACACATAGGAGCTAATATTTTTTTGTTCTAGGAAATTATCTAACCCTTTTTTAAAGCCATCTACTGTCCCTGCTGTGACGGCTCCTGCGGTGTCTACTGTCCCTGCTGTGACGGCTCCTGCGGTGTCTACTGTCCCTGCTGTGACCAGCTCCTGCGGTAGGCTATTCCATAGATTCACCGTTCTCACAGTAAAGAAGACTTGTCGCCTCTGCAGCTTGAACCTTTTTTTCTCCAGACGGAGGGAGTGCCCCCTTGTTTTTTGAGCGGGTTTTACAAGGAACAGGATATCACCATATTTTTTGTATGTGCCATTAATATATTTATATAAGTTAATCATGTCCCCCCTTAGTCGTCTTTTTTCAAGGCTAAATAGGTTTAATTCTTTCAATCTTTCCTCATAACTTAAATTCTCCATGCCCCTGTAATGGCAGGAAGGAGGTGAAGGGAAAGTGAGCCCTAATCTACCCACCGCCCTGTCCCTGCCTACTTGCAACGACCCGCCCTAGGCGACGAGGTACAACTGGGCGGCGGTCCCTACGCTGTCTAAGTGCACAGGAAAACAAACAGGGAACATGCAAGGGAAGGGGCAGTAGCCACGGAACGCCACGAGGAAACGGAGCGGCGAACGGACAGTCAGGACCAGGACGAAGTGAGTACACCCAAGCGGGCAAGGAGACAGAAGCAAGCCAGGGGCAAAGCAAGCAGGTCAAGCAGAACTGCAGCAAGGCAGAAGCACGGCAGAAGCAGGCTGGAGCAAGCAGCAGTGGGGCCAGGAATCCAAAAGAATTACAAGCACTGAGGGAGAGAACAGGGCAGGTAATAAAGGACAGGGGGCGGAGCTAACTCCGACAGACCAGGCCGCGATAGGCTCTCCCACTCCTGAGCCTGCCAACCTGGTTGGTGGGAGATGGTGTCAGTCGAACAGGTCTGGCCTCAGGTGTGGATTGATTAATCCCAGGAGTATACCTAGATGAAGTACCTGGCAGATCCCTAACAGCCCCTAATTAGCTTCGTTGCTCTTCTTTGTATTTTTTCCAACTCCAGGGCATCCTTTCTATGAACTGGAGCCCAGAACTGAACTGCATATTCTAGATGAGGCCTCACTAATGCTTTGTAAAGTGGTAATATTACATCCCTGTCCCGCGAGTCCATGCCTCTTTTAATACACGACAATATCCTGCTGGCCTTTGAAGCAGCTGATTGACACTGCATGCTGTTATTGAGTTTATGATTTACAAGTACACCCAGATCCTTCTCAACAAGTGAATCCGCCAGTGTAGCGCCCCCTAGGACATATGATGCATGCAGGTTGTTGGTACCCAGATGCATAACTTTACATTTATCTACATTAAACTTCATTTGCCAAGTGGACGCCCAAACACTTAGTTTGTTTAAATCTGCCTGTAATTCATGAACATCTTCCATAGTCTGAACTATATTGCATAGCTTGGTGTCATCTGCAAAAATAGAAATAGTGCTATTAATCCCATCCTCTATATCATTAATAAATAAGTTGAATAATAGTGGTCCCAGCACTGAACCCTGGGGTACACCACTTATTACCGGGGACCATTCAGAGTAGGAATCATTGACCACAACTCTCTGGATACGGTCCTTGAGCCAATTCTCAATCCAATTACAAACTATATTTTCTAAACCTATAGTCCTTAATTTACCCATTAGGCGTCTATGGGGGACAGTGTCAAATGCCTTTGCAAAGTCCAAAAACACTAAATCCACAGCGGCCCCTCTGTCTAGACTTCTGCTCACCTCTTCATATAAACAGATTAGGTTAGTTTGACAACTTCTGTCCTTAGTAAAACCGTGCTGGCTGTCACTTATAATGCTATTTATTGTCACATAATCCTGTATATAGTCCCTCAATAGCCCCTCAAACATTTTCCCCACGATGGATGTTAAGCTTACTGGTCTATAATTACCCGGCGAAGACCTAGAGCCCTTTTTGAAAATAGGCACCACATTTGCCCTGCGCCAGTCCCTTGGCACTATACCAGTCACTAGAGATTCTCTGAATATTATGAAAAGGGGGACAGAAATAACTGAACTAAGCTCCTTAAGAACTCTAGGGTGTAACCCATCTGGTCCCGGGGCCTTGTGCACATTTATTTTATTTAATTTAGCTTGGACCATATCTACATTCATCCAATTCAGTATATCAACTGATATATTAACAGCACTGGCTGCGGCTACATCAGCTGCTCTTTCTTCTGTTGTATATACAGAGCTAAAGAACCCATTTAGTAACACTGCCTTCTCATGATCCCCTGTGATCAACTCCCCATTACCATTATCTAGGGGTCCTACATGTTCAGACCTTGGCTTTTTTGCATTTATATGCTTGAAGAATTTTTTGGGATTTGTTTTACTATCCTTGGCCACCTGCCTTTCATTTTGTATTTTTGCTAATTTTATTACATTTTTACAGATTTTATTAAGCTCTTTATATTTTACAAAAGCTACAGATGTACCCTCAGATTTGTATTTTTTAAATTCCCTTTTTTTGTCATGTATTGCCCCTTTCACAGAATGTGTAAGCCATGTGGGGTTTAATTTGAGTCGTTTATACTTATTACCTGTAGGAATACATTTTGCACTATAATAACTCAAAGTAGATTTGAAAATCTCCCATTTATCATTTGTTCCATTATTTGACATTAGTTCTTCCCAGTCTATATCCTGAATTGCAGCCCTCATCCTGGGGAAATTGGCTTTCTTAATATTAAATGTTTTTGCCCTCCCAGCCTGCGTTTGTTTTTTACAGTATAGGTAAAATGTAACTATATTGTGATCACTGTTACCGAGGTTTTCACGAACATTGACATTCCCAACAAGATCTGCATTATTAGAAATGACCAGATCCAACAGAGCTTCATCTCTAGTCGGGTCTTCCACAAACTGGCCCATAAAATTTTCCTGCAACAGGTTGAGGAAATGTCTCCCCTTTGCAGTTGAAGCCGAACCATGACACCAATTAATATCCCGGAAATTAAAATCTCCCATTATCACTACAGTACCCGCCTGTGCAGCCCGCTCCATCTGTTTATATAGCTGATCTTCCACCTCCTCAGTTATATTGGGGAGTCTATAGATTACACCAAAAGTAATTTTTTCAGTGTTTACCTCCCTTTCTAGTTCCACCCACAAGGTTTCAACCTCCTCACAGTATTCACCCACTATTGTCTCTTTCACGCTCGCCTTCATATCACTTATCACATACAGACATACACCACCGCCTTTCCTATTTATCCTGTCTTTCCGAAAAAGTGTAAAACCCTGTAGATTTACAGCCCAGTCATGTGAAGAGTCCAGCCATGTTTCAGCAACACCATCTATATCTATATTTTCTTCCAGTACCAAGGCCTCCAGCTCCCACAGAGAAAAAAAATAAAATGTCTAACCAACCTGAGTCCATATTTGGACCATCCACTCCAGTTATCAGTTATTTTATTAACCTCTAATATATTAAAGTTGCCAATTAATGTAGTGAAGCTCAATGCTCCATTTAAATGAAACATTTTTCTTAATTTAACCCCAATTTCATGCATCATATATATTGTTGGACACTCCTTACAATTTCTCAATTGCCCGGACTCCATTACCTCAAGTATATTCTGAAGATGGCCCCTACTAGACTTAGTAATATTTTGTATAAATGGAGATTGTTTCCCACTCAAAATATTTCTCCACTGTCCTGACAAAAAATATATTCTCAAGTCAGGTACTGCCAGTCCACCCTCTTCTCCTCTATCCATCAAGTATTTTAACTTTACCCTGGGTTTCCTTCCTCTCCAAATTAGCTCCCTCATTAAACTTTCTATGTCTTTTCTCCTATCCACATGGGACTGTTAATCAGTGGATACAACAACTGGGGTAATACTATCATTTTATTTACGGCTATTCGATCTGCCATAGAAGGGGGTAACCTATTCCATATCTTAATTTTTGGGTGAGAATTTTGTAGCGGTTGTCTATCCACGTAGGGTAGTCTCTTCAATCAACCCATCGGGTTGACCACCAGATCATGGGCGCAGGGGATTTAACAGGAGAGTAATGGCTGTTTTTTCATTTCAAAACATTCCATGCAACGAGTTTAATTTCTCGGACAATCCTTTTAAGGAAATATTTATTGGGGCACAATGCACCATTTCTGGGCGCTGTATCCAATGTTTATCTGGACAGTCGCCTGGTTATTTTTCTGGACTTTGTATGCACTATTTACCTGGATGCTGGGTAATAATTATGTGAGTTAGAAACAGGCGGACCTGCAATCTCATCAACATTGTCCTTTCCTCATAAAATGTTCTTCTTGAGACATCTGATGGATTACTCTGAAAATATGGTGTACGTGCCAATCAAGGTCCAAAGGTTGACATACTCAATGGCCTCCAGGATCTGAATTATACCTTTTTCTTTCACTAACCCATTTCTCTAGGAGTCATATATAAAGGTTGGATCTATGGAGCCCAGATGAGCTACATTAGCAACTTTGAAAGAGCAGCCTCAGAGATATTCAGCTCCAGGATGGTCTGTGCCAGATAAGTAGTAGTTCAGAACGCACTGGACGATGTAGGTGCACGAATAGGCTCCCAACCCAATCGTAGTCAAAATAAGTATTCGGCACACAAAGCTGAAGTTTAAAGAAGAAATCTTGATTTTATTTCAAGTGGTTGTAGATGACAGAGGCTAAGGCTGGGTTCACACGAGCATGTTACGTCCGTAGTAGACGGAAAGTATTTCATCCGCAAGTCCCGGACCGAACACACTGCAGAGAGCCGGGCTCCTGGCATCATAGATATGTACGATGCTAGGAGTCCCTGCCTCGCTGCAGGACAACTGTCCCGTACTGTAATCATGTTTTCAGTACGGGACAGTAGTTCCACGCAGAGGCAGGGACTCCTATCATCATACATAACTATGATACTAGGAGCCCGGCTCCCTGCAGAGTGTTCGGTCTGGGACTTGCGGCCGAAATACGTTCCTTCCATTACGGACATAACATGCTCGTGTGAACTCAGCCTTAGTGCGACGCTTCGGTCATTACATGACCTTCATCAGGCAAGGTGCCGTTCTGGTTGCTGGTACATACAGTAGTTGGCGCTTCGTTCCGAATGGCGGCTGACCACTGTAGTTGGCGCACTTGAGATTTCTTAAAACTTTAGCTTTGAGTGCCGAATACTTATTTTGGTCTGTGTCAGATGTTAGGGATGAAGTCTACAACTGGCCAGACCACATATCTTTCCTTCGCTCTGGAAATATAGGACAGTCCACGAGGCAGCACATCATGTCTGGTCAATTCCCCTACTACTCTGTACACTAACATCTTCAAAAGAGAAGAGGAAGGTGCAGATGTGACGTTCAGGTTAGGTATTTGCAGTATTGAAGTTGTATTGTGCTCCCCTTGGAGCGCTGTGCAAAGGCAAAACTCCTTTATTGGCATGATGTGTAGATGGTTGGTACTCTATTTGGGTGTGCAGGCTTACTTTTTTGTGTGCTCACTTGGCTAGGTCAGCATTAATGAGTGAAATGTATACAGTACCTTAGGAAAATACAGTGTGAGAAAAAGATGTTAACAGGAGCGCTCCCTAGGGTAATACCTTGAAAAAAAATGTAAATTAGTCTTCCCACCTTTTAAACCTCTTGGTTGATAAGAACATCGACTGGATGCAGTTGTCTCTCTTTTTGTAGCTTCTTGTTCTTCTGACACGGAGTACAGTATGTCTCAGGCTGGGGGATCTCTTTGCTGGACTTTGTTGTATGGTGGTGTACGTTCGTCCTGATTATGACCTCTGTTTTTGTAGCAGGAAGATGTCTTTCTTGTTTGGATGTTACTCCACGGGTTACCCAGCCTACTCATTCTTCAATGAATCAGTGACCATGTCCACAATTGATTACACAGGTATAATATAGATTTCATGATTGTTCTTTGGAATTAAAACAAATTATTTTTATGTATTTGTCTATCCATTTTTATTAGAAATACAATAAATACATTGAGGTATGTTTTTATTGACATGTGTTGCTATCAGCCAGACAGGAAAAAAATATGGATGGCCTTGGGAATCTGTAGGGGCAGCTGTTCTACAGGAAAGGGAGTGCAGAGACCCTACCAAACAGGACGAGGGGAGGAAGTCCATTGCCGGGCATCTGAAGAGACTTGCCATTAAACACCCAAAACCATTGTACTTCACCGCAGCCCTGCAAATCATGGACAAGGCTTCATTTTCAAAGACTTCTGGACAGTTGTCTTTTAATTGGATGGATCTTAAAATCCCCTTCTGGACAGTGGGGGATGGGAAGGAGGAGGTGTGGACGGATGACGTTCCGGCATTCTTAGATGGACATTAGTGGTTCATATCTGCTGCCTCTTTAGCTTTCAGGCCTTGATCTGGCACATCCCTTTCCATGGCTGACGTTCTCGACACCGGGGCTTCCTCCTGCTGATGTACGGTACATTCCCTTCAGTTCTGAAACAAGAATAAATAAAATGTCCTAGTGAAGAGTTGCTCTCTTGAAGATATTCCCCGTGACCCACACCAAGACCCTTTGTCTGCCAGGTAGGTAGGTAGTGCGTTCTATGTTCAACTAAGATACAAAATTCACAAGTAAATCTGCTCAACTAAGATGCGGTTAACACAAAGGTTTCAAAACGGGGACAGATAGGGCGCCAAGTGATGGTAGAATTTTATTTAAATACACGTTTCTGGCACGACTGGTCCCTTTATCTGATCTTAACCTGACGAAGGGACCAGTCAAGTTTAGTCCCGGACCTGTCCGGTCCAGAAACACAGTCAAAATAAAATGGGCTTTACTTTACTGTCCCCGTGTGAAGTATTTGTGTTACCCGCCGCTTACCAATTTTTAAAGGGGAACTCCAAGAAAAATTTGCCATGCAATCAAAGGCGCAGTGCCCACCCAAACTACATCGCAGGATTTTATTTAAAAAATTAGCTGTTATCTATTGGATTACTCCAATATGTAAAGGCCAATATCACTAACAGCTCCTGGCTCAGCCAGCAGAGGTGGGGTCCGGAGCCGAATGGGACCCAGAGCTGCTGAAGGAGCGGGAAGCACATAAAGGGGATTTGTCCGGGGTCTGAATACATTTTAGGGTTTGGTATTAAAGGGGTTTTCCAGGCTTTATAAAAATTGTAATTCAAACTGAAAATTGCACCATTTAGCAAATACCCACCTTCTAATTCTCTGCGGCTCCAGTGCCGGCGGTTCACAATCCCCTGCCGGCCTGTTTACATAGGCTGGACCAGTGATGTCCCGTATCGGCACATGATCGCACTAGTCAATCACTGGCCACAGTGGTCACGTGCCATACTTACTTAGATCACTTCTGCAGGCGATACCCTCCCTCTATACTGTCCTTACTGCATGGTTTTTATAGTGAGGACAGAATACAGGGAATATCTGGTACACAAAGACTTTGTGCTGTCAGTGCAGGCAGAATAAAGCTGACATGGTGACCATGTAATGTTTTCTATGTACTACTACTCCCTGTACTGACTGATAGTAGAGAGAATGGACTAAGCTGAAGGATTCCCGACTCTTATCAATTCTTTAAATAGGGAATATGCCCTGAATACTAACCCCAAATTTATATTACATTCATAGTAGGGCAGATTTACTATTCAAATTGAGCCAGAATTATGGCGTGCATGTTGTGCGCCATATTTATTAATTGTTTTAGACACATTTTGCGGCGTTCTTGACAAGGGGTGTGGCCTAGAATAAAGGGGCGTGTCTTAAACTAAGCCAACCAAGAGGTGGTATAAGGAAGAGAAAAGTGTCTAACATGTCTAGTAAAATCTATCATACATCGTGCACCACTGTGATAAATTTGGCGCAGTTTCTGACTTCCTTGTATCAGTTTACACTGTGTAAAACTCAGATAGTTTTAGGCCCCATGCACACTAACTTATTTTTGCGGCCGCAATTCACCCGCAAATCTGCAGGTGAATTGCGGCCCCATTCATTTCAATGGGCCCATGCACACGACCTTGGTTTCCACGGTCCGTGCATTGCCCAGGAACCGGGACCGCAAAAACAACGGACATGTCTTATTACGGTCGTGTTTTGCGGTACAGGCTCATAGAAAATAATGCACGCGGTCATATGCACGGCCCGCGATTTGTGGGCGGCCGTGGGTGACACTCCGCGGACGTACGAGCCGTAAGTCACAGTCAATGCACCTCACTACGGTCGTGTGCATGAGGCCTTAGTAAATCTGCCCCATGGTAATACCAGTGACAGCCCGCTCTTTCCCGGTGGGGTACAGTCCTCCGCACATCTTCATCCACGTCTCATCTTGTCTGTGCCGGATACTTTTCTCCTTATACCTGAGAAGTAACAAAAATAACATCAGAAATGAAAAAAACACAAAGTATTTCTCCCCATTTCTAATAATAACATTTCCTGCAGGTGAATAATGGAAAATATAAAGATATAAATATATTCAGGCCTATGTGTCTGTCCAGGGGGTCAGTGAGGGTCCTGCCTGTTATATGGGGGGAGGTCTCGCTGCACAATAACGGGGGGGGGGAAATGTCTGTACATCAATATATATTTGTCTCTAGGAGCCCCTACAAAGTCTCAGTGAGGGGCCTGTCTGTTATACGGGGGGAGATCTCGCTGCACAATAACGGGGGGGGGGGGGAAATGTCTGTACATCAATATATATTTGTCTCTAGGAGCCCCTACAAAGTCTCAGTGAGGGGCCTGCCTGTTATATGGGGGGAGGTCTCGCTGCACAATAACGGAGGGGAAAATGTCTGTACATCAATATATATTTGTCTCTAGGAGCCCCTACAAAGTCTCAGTGAGGGTCCTGTCTGTTATACGGGGGGAGCTTGTATACAGCGTTAGTAACACGCATGTCACTCCAGTATAGATATTTTGGGTGCGGGTTCTTCGCCCCCACTGTCCATAGTTTAATTAACACCTTAAGAAAATGGATCATCACCAAGAAGTTTTATTTAAAGGGGTACTCCCATCTTACTATTTCTCTGGGACTCACACCGATGTGGAAAACGGAGGTCTCTCCCTGACCCTGTCCTGCTTTGTTCCCAGATCCCTGTCCCGTCTAATGGCTGCTGATTCCAGGTGGAGAATGACTTGGGAAAGGCCTCGCACGTCCCTCTCTCTATTCTGTTCTATGGAAGTTTCGGAAACAGCTGAGCGCTGTTGAACTATTTGTGTAACTCCCATAGTACAGAACGGAGAGATCTGCGTGCATGCGCATAGGTGGATATCACATAAACGTCTGAGATGGAGAAAACCCTCTAAAGAGATTATTTCATTAAAGGGGTTGTACATAATCAGAAAAATAGAGCTGACGTCTTCCAAAAACAGAGCCAGACCTGTCCACAGGTGATGTGCGGTGTGTGGACAGCTTAGCCCTATACATTTCAATACAGAAAAGCTGCAATACCACACACAGCCTCTGGACAGAGGTGGCGCAGAGCTTCCATTTGGGTCATAGAGAGGGTCTCCAGCGTGATACCCCCTCTATGATATCTAAATACCCTTATAGGGCATTTCAGGTGTAACCAGAAGTTAAGGTGATACAAAAAAATATTCCATACATGAGATTTCCTTAATGGAGATATTGTAACAATAATTACTGAAAATATGTAATTGACTTTTTCCTCCATTGTAGGAATAGAACCCGAGAAGCCACGTTTTGGACTACGGAACAGTCGATCCTCCGGATGAAATGCTGTGTGGTTGGAGCGCAGTCCCAGGAGCGCTGGTGTTGTTGTGCTGATCCATGTTCTTCTTATCTGGAGCTTGTATACAGAACACGCGATCCTTCTGGTCCGACCTACTAACATATATAAGCACAGCCTAAACACACACGTAATTATATATAATGACATCACATTAACATAACATTACTATGTATCAGCCCTGATACGTCAGTCTCATCATATTTCTGGGGTCCCCGCACACAGGATATACGTTACCTCCTGTGATGATGTCACTTCCTGTATTTCCTGTATGACATGGCTGCTCTTCCTCTTCCCGTTTCCCTCTCTGATGTATTTCCTCTTCCTGTGTGATAAGACGTGTGCTGTTACCTCCTGTGATGATGTCACTTCCTGTATTTCCTGTATGACATGGCTGCTCTTCCTCTTCCCGTTTCCCTCTCTGATGTATTTCCTCTTCCTGTGTGATAAGACGTGTGCTGTTACCTCCTGTGATGATGTCACTCCCTGTATTTCCTGTATGACATGGCTGCTCTTCCTCTTCCTGTTTCCTTTCTGATGTATTTCCTCTTCCTGTGTGATAAGACGTGTGCTGTTACCTCCTGTGATGATGTCACTCCCTGTATTTCCTGTATGACATGGCTGCTCTTCCTCTTCCTGTTTCCTTTCTGATGTATTTCCTCTTCCTGTGTGATAAGACGTGTGCTGTTACCTCCTGTGATGATGTCACTTCCCTGTATTTCCTGTATGACATGGCTGCTCTTCCTCTTCCTGTTTCCCTTTCTGATGTATTTCCTCTTCCTGTGTGATAAGACGTGTGCTGTTACCTCCTGTGATGATGTCACTTCCCTGTATTTCCTGTATGACATGGCTGCTCTTCCTCTTCCTGTTTCCTTTCTGATGTATTTCCTCTTCCTGTGTGATAAGACGTGTGCTGTTGCCTCCTGCTGTGTATAACACGAGATGTAACATGTCTTATAAAACATGTCAATAATAATCACAGAAAGCAAAAAAGATTTTGTTCATTTCCATTCACATCAATGGTTATTTGTTTGCAGCCGTTTTTCTGAGCCGTACTTGTCTGTTTTTAGAATCAACTACAGGGAGATTTGAGATGTGGTTTGAGAATTTCTTTCCTATGTAAATGCCACCCATAAGGACAGCTAAGAAGCCTCAGTTATCAGCGAGCGACCCCATCATTAGAGTAAGCAGAGTGCCCCCATACAGTGCCAGCAGAGTATTGTCCCTTAACCCCTTCCCTCTTTAGCCACTTTTGACCTTCCTGACAGAGCCTCATTTTTCAAATCTGACATGTGTCACTTTATGTGGTAATAACTCCGGAATGCTTTCACCTATCCAAGCGATTCTGAGATTGTTTTCTCGTGACACATTGGACTTTAAGTTACTGGCAAAATTTGCTCGATATGTTCAGTATTTAATTGTGAAAAACACCAAAATTTAGCGAAAAATTGCAAAAATTAGCATTTTTCCCAATTTAAATGTATCTGCTTGTAAGACAGATGCTTATACCACACAAAATTGTTGCTAATTAACATCCCCCATATGTCTACTTTAGATTGGCATCGTTTTTTGAACATCATTTTATTTTTCTATGACGTTACAAGGCTTAGAACTTTAGCAGCAATTTCTCACATTTTCAAGAAAATTTCAAAAGGCCATTTTTACAGGGGCCAGTTCAGTTGTGAAGTGGTTTTGAGGGCCTTATATATTAGAAACCCCCAAAAAGTAACCCCATTTTAAAAACTTCACCCCTCAAAGTATTCAAAACAGCATTTAGAAAATGTCTTAACCCTTTACACATTTCACAGGAATTAAAGCAAAGTAGAGGTGAAATTTACAAATTTCATATTTTTTTGCAGAAATAAATTTTTAGTACAATTTTTTTTATAACACAGAAGGTTTTACCAGAGAAATGCAACTCAATATTTATTGCCCAGATTCTGCAGTTTTAGGAAATATCCCACATGTGGCCGTAGCGTGCTACTGGACTGAAACACCGGCCTCAGAAGCAAAGGAATACCTAGTGGATTTTGGGGCCTTATTTTTGTTAGAATCAATTTTAGGCACCATGCCAGGTTTGAAGGGCTCTTGCAGTGCCAAAACAGTCAAAATCCCCCAAAAGTGACCCCATCTGGGAAACTACACACCTCAAGGAAATTATCTAGGGGTACAGTGAGCATTTTGACCGCACAGTTTTTTTACAGAAATTATTGGAAGTAGACCGTGAAAATTAAAATCAACATTTCTTCAAAGAAAATGTAGGTTTAGCGATTTTTTTTCTCATTTCCACAAGAACTAAAGGAGAAAAATTTGTAAAGCAATTTCTCCCGAGTAAAACAATACCCCACATGTGGTAATAAACGGTTGTTTGGAGACACGGCAGGGCTGAGAAGGGAAAGAGCGCTATTTGGCTTTTGGAGCTCAAGTTTAGCAGGAATGGTTTGCGGAGGCCATGTCACATTTACAAAGCCCCTGAGGGGACAAAACAGTGGAAACCCCCCACAAGTGACCCCATTTTGGAAACTACACCCATTGAGTAAATTACCTAGGGGTATAGTGAGCGTTTTGACCCAACAGGTTTTTTGCATAAATAATTGGAAATAGGCCCTGAAAATGACAATCTACATTTTTTCAAAGAAAATGTAGGTTTAGCTAATTTTTTCTCATTTCCACAAGGACTGAAGGAGAAAAAGCACCGTAAAATTTGTAAACCAATCTCTCCCGAGTAAAACAATACCCCACATGTGGTAATAAACGGTTGTTTGGACACACGGCAGGGCTGAGAAGGGAAAGAGCGCTATTTGGCTTTTGGAGCTCAAGTTTAGCAGGAATGGTTTGCGGAGGCCATGTCACATTTACGAAGTCCCTGAGGAGACAAAACAGTGGAAACCCCCCACAAGTGACCACATTTTGGAGACTACACCCATTGAGGAAATTATCTAGGGGTATAGTGAGCGATTTGACCCCACAGGTTTTTTGCAGAAATTATTGGAAGTAGGCCCTGAAAATAAAAATCTACATTTTTTCAAAGAAAATGTAGGTTTAGCTTATTTTTACTCATTTCCACAAGGACTGAAGGAGAAAAAGCACCACAAAATTTGTAAAGCAATTTCTCCCGAGTAAAACAATACCCCACATGTGGTAATAAACAGCTGTTTGGAGACACGGCGTGGCTTAGAAGGGAAAGAGCGCTATTTGGCTTTTGGAGATCACATTGAGCAGGAATGGTTTGCGGCGGCCATGTCACATTTGCAAAGCCCCTGAGGGGAAAAAACAATGAAAACGCCCAAAAAGTGACTCCATTTAGGAAACTACACCTCTTGAGGAATTCATCTAGGGGCGTAGTGAGGATTTTGACCCCACAGATGTTTCATAGAATTGATTAGAATTGGGCAGTGAAAATAAAAACAATCCTTTTTCTTCAATAAGACGTAGCTTTAGCGCACATTTTTTCATTTTCACAACAAATAAAGGAAAAAAAAGAACCCAACATTTGTAAAGCAATTTCTACCGAGTACGGCAATATCCCACATGTGGTCATAAACTGCTGTTTGGGCAAACGGCAGGGCTCAGAAGGGAAGGACCGCCATTTGGAGTGCAGATGTTGCTGGATTGGTTTTCGGGCGCCTGTGGGCCCAAAACAGTGGAAACCCCCCAGAAGTGACCCAATTTTGGAAACTACACCCCTCAATGCATTTACCTAGGGGTGTAGTGAGCATGTTAACCCTGCAGGTGTTTTGTAGAAATTAGTGTGAACTCGATGTTGCAGAGTGAAAATGGGATTTTTTCCACAGATATGTGGACAATATGTGGTGCCCGGCTTGTGCCACCATAACAAGACAGCTCTCTAATTATTATGCTGGGTTTCCTGGTTTTAGAAACATCCTACATGTGGCCCTAATCTCTTGCCTGGACAGTCGACCAGGCTCAGGAGTGAAAGCGTACCATGTAAAATTGAGGCCTAATTTGGCGATTTACAAAGTATTGGTTCACAACTGCAGAGGCTCAGATGTGAAATAATAAAAATAAACCCCTGAGAAGTGACCCCCACTATGGAAACTGCACCCCTCAAGGCATTTGTTAAGGGGTGTAGTGAGCATTTTCACCCCACGTGTCTTTTCCATAAATGAATGCTCTGTGGATGGTGCAAATTAAAAATTTATATTTTTCTCTAGATATGCCATTCAGTGGCAAATATGTCGTGCCCAGCTTATGCCACTGGAGACACACACCCCAAAAATTGCTAAAAGGGTTCTCCCGGGTATGACGATGCCATATATGTGGAAGGAAACTGCTGTTTGGGCACGCTGTAGGGTTCAGATGGGAGGAAATGCCATTTGGCTTTTGGAGCGCAGAATTTGCTTGGTAATATTTTTGTTTGGAGTCTTACTGGTGTTTCCGTTTATAATGTGGGGCATATGTAAGCGGGGCGGAGTATATAAGGGGCATAGTCAGGTGGTATAATAATGGGGTAAAAAAAAACAATAAAATGATCCATAGATGTGTGTTACGCTGTGAAGCAATCCTTTCTACACAGGCCAGTGTCGCACTGATATATGGCGTCCTTTATTATCCCCCTTTTGGTCCACACTCCGCGCCTTTGCAGTTTGGGGAATTTTGCTGTGAAGTGTTGTCCTGGTATAATACGGGCACCGTCGCTTCCAGCGGATATGTTTGGGCCCTCCCTTTCCTGGTTCCCTAATTTTAGGTCCTTGATAAATCGCCTCTTCAAACAGAAGAAATGTTCCCCTCGGGCACAACTGCATATTTTTTTATTTCCTGACTTATTGGAGCCATAACTAATTTTATTTTTCATAGACGTAGCGGTATGAGGGCTGGGTGGTTGCGGGACGAGCTGTAGTTATTATTGGTACCATTTTGGGGTACATGCAACTTTTTGATCACCTTTTATCCTATTTTTTGGAAGGCCAGGTAAACAAAAAAACGCAATTCTGGCATAGCTTTTTTTTATACAGTGTTCACCATGCGTTATAAATTACATGTTACCTTCATTCTGCGGGTCAGTACGATTCCGGCGATACCTAATTTATAGAACTTTTTTATGTTTTACAACTTTTTGCACAATAAAATTACTTCTGTAAAAATAATGTATTTTTTCTGTCGCCAAGTTGTGAGAACCATAACTTTTTACTTTTTTTGTCGACGGAGGTGTATGAGGGCTTGTTTTTTGCGAGACGAGCTATAGTTTTTATAGGTACCATTTTTGGATACGTGCGACTTTTTGATCACTTTTTATTCCAATATTTGTAGGGCAAAGTGACTAAAAAACAGAAACTCTGGTAACGTTTTTTACGTTTTTTTTACGCTGTTCACCGCGTGCAATAAATAATATAATATTTTGATACCTCAGGTCGTTACGGACTTGATAAGTGTAAAAGGGCGATTGTGTTTTATTTGATTACTTGAAACTTTTATTGTTTTCAAACTTTTATTTTTTGCACTTTTTTTTACACTTTTTTTACACTTTTTCTCAAGTCCCACTAGGGGACTTGAAGGTCCAACGGTCAGATTTTTTTTTTTCTAATACATTGCACTACCTATGTAGTGCAATGTATTAGATCTGTCAGTCATTCACTGACAGCAAGCCGATTAGGCTTCGCCTCCCGGCGGGGCCTAAATCGGCTTCCGTAATGGCAGAGCAGGAGACCATTGTGTCTCCTGTTGCCATAACAGCAGTCGCCAGTCCTGATTGCCTGTCAGGGCTGGCGATCTGCTAGTAACCGCTACGATGCAGCAATCGCTTTCGATTGCTGCATCGAAGGGGTTAATGGCAGGGATCGGAGCTAGCTCCGGTTCCTGCCGTTACAGGTGGATGTCAGCTGTACAGTACAGCTGACTTCCACCGCTGATGACGCCGGATCAGCTCCTGACCCGGCGCCATCTTGCCGGCAGCTACGGAAGCCGATCAGGCTCCGCCGCCGGGCGGATCTTGACCGGCTTCGGTGCTAGGCAAACCGGGAGGCCAGTATTAGGCCTCCGGTTGCCATTGCAGCCACCGGAACCCCGGCAATTTCATTACTGGGGTTCCGATGAGCTGCAAACACCTTAAGTGCAGCGATCGCGTTTGAGCGCTGCACTTAAGGGGTTAATGGCGGGGATCGAAGCTAATTTCGGTCCCCGCCATTACAGCCGGATGTCAGCTGTAAGATACAGCTGAGATCCGGTGATGATGGCACCGGCTCAGCTTCTGAGCCGGTCCCAAACATTCGGCGTACATGTACGGCAAGATGCGGGAAGTCAATGCTTTCCATGACGTACATGTACGGCAAATGTCGGGAAGGGGTTAAACAGGGCCAGTATACTGCCCCTTCATAAACAACACTACCAGCAGAGACCCCTCAATAACCCATATTGCCAGCAAAGTGCCTCCAATAATTAGTGCCAGCAGACTGCCCCCAATAACCTCTACAAGCAGAGTTCCCACTCACAAATAGTCCCAGCAGACTGCCCCCAATAACCTCTACAAGCAGAGTTCCCCCTCACAAATAGTCCCAGCAAAGTGCCTCCAATAATTAGTGCCAGCAGAGTGCCCCCAATAACCACTACAAGCAGAGTTCCCCCTCACAAATAGTCCCAGCAGACGGCCCCCAATAACCTCTACAAGCAGAGTTCCCCCTCACAAATAGTCCCAGCAGACTGCCCCCAATAACCTCTACAAGCAGAGTTCCCCCTCACAAATAGTCCCAGCAGAGTGCCCCCAATAACCTCTACAAGCAGAGTTCCCCCTCACAAATAGTCCCAGCAGAGTGCCCCCAATAACCACTACAAGCAGAGTTCCCCCTCACAAATAGTCCCAGCAGACTGCCCCCAATAACCTCTACAAGCAGAGTTCCCCCTCACAAATAGTCCCAGCAGACGGCCCCCAATAACCACTACAAGCAGAGTTCCCCCTCACAAATAGTCCCAGCAGACGGCCCCCAATAACCACTACAAGCAGAGTTCCCCCTCACAAATAGTCCCAGCAGAGTGCCTTCCTTTATGCAGCTACATCAAGTAAGATCTTCCCTAGTTTGGAAGTCTCCAGGACAATCTGGGAGAGAAGACAAGTGTGATGTAACCTGGTTGCAGCGTGTAAATGTAGCCTGAAACATCACGTGTAGCCCCTAAGTCTATGTTCACATGTTACATATTTATTGCAGATTTCCATGGTCAAATTGACACATGAAGTATGAATGTGAATAGGGTTCTAGAAAACTCCATAAACTTGCAGCAGTAACAATCTGCAGTAGATGTAATGCAAAGGATGCACAGCCAAATATGCTGCAAAATCCACATGTAATATATGGAGAAATATTAGGCCTAGTTCACACAGAGTTTTTGGAGCGTTTTTGACGTGGAAACCGCATCGAAAACCGCATCAAAAAACGTCCGAAAACTAATCTTATTGATTTCAATGGGAAGCAGAGGCGTTTTTACCACGAGAAAAAAACACTCACAGGAAAAAGCAGCGTCAAGCCCTTTCTTCAAGCGTTTCCGTCTCTGACCTCCCATTGACATCAATGGGAGGCAAAGAAAACGGTTTTCGCAGCATTTTTGCATGCGGTGCTCAATGGCCGTGGTCGAAAAAGGCGTCAAAAAAGAGGCAGAAGGAATTTTGAGGCAGATTTTTCCACCTGCAAAAAACATGGTGTGTAAACAGGGACTTCGTGTCCACATGTGACCTACTCTATCCAATCCCAGCTGTAATTCCAGCCAAGGCTGCCTAAGATGATGTTCACACCCCCCACTTCTCCTGCGGTTTGGCCGCTGCAGCCCGATGAGGAGGGATTATAACTAGAAATTGTGGATATAAAGAACATGCAGAGGTTTCTGTGTGACAGTCTAAGGGCATGACCAGACGTGGCGGAGTTCTGCACACACTGTCCGCATCAATGGCGCACATAATCTGCGTTGCAGATTCTGTCGCGGCTTTGCCTAAAATGGGCATTAAATTGATGCGGACTGGCCGTTGCGTATTGAGGGGGAAAGGGCTTCCCTTCTCTCTATCAGTGCAGGATACAGAGAAGGGACAGCCCTTTCCCTAGTAAAAGAAAAATAAATTCATACTTACCGGCCGTTGTCTTGGTGACGCGTCCCTCTTTCGACATCCAGCCCGACCTCCCTGGATGACGCGGCAGTCTATGTGACCGCTGCAGCCTGTGATTGGCCTGTGATTGGCTGCAGCGGTCACATGGCCTGAAACGTCATCCCGGGAGGCCGGACTGGAGGAAGAAGCAGGGAGTTCTCGGTAAGTATGAACTTCTATTTTTCTTACAGGCTGATGTATATTGTGATCGGAAGTCACTGTCCCGGGTGCAGAAACAGTTACTGCCGATCGCTTAACTCTTTCAGCACCCTGGACAGTGACTATTTACGGACGTCGCCTAGCAACGCTCCCGTAATTACGGGTGCACACACGTAGTCACCCGTAATTACGGGAGCCCCATTGACTTCCTCAGTCTGGCTGTAGACCTAGAGATACATAGGTCCAGCCAGAATGAAGAACTATCATGTTAGTAAAACCAGTACGCTCCGCAGCACACATAACATCTGCGGACTTCATTGCGGAATTTTCACTCTCCATTGAAGTCAATGGAGAAATTCCGCAATGAGTCTGCAACAAGTCCGCTACACGTCCGCAACAGCCAGTGTATGCTGCGGACACCAAATTCCGCACCGCAGCCTATGCTCCGCAGCGGAATTGTCCGCAACGTGTAAACGAACCCAACTAAAAAGCTGTGGAAAGCAATGGAGAAACGTGTACGCTGCGGATTTCTGCTGCGGACTATCCACAGCGGAATTTCAGAGCAATTCCGCCACGTCTGGTCATGCCCTAAGGCTCTGTTCACATCTGCATTGGGGTCCCGTTCTGACGTTCCCGTCAGAAGTTTCCGTCAGAACAGGACCCTGAGCAGACACAAACTGACACCGACGGAAACCAGGGGTTTCCGTTTCCATCACCATTGATTTCAGTAGTCGACTACGCTATTGCTTCCGGCAAAACTACGGGTCCGGTGCACAAAAGAGACAAACGGAAACCACGGGCACCGGCTCCGTCACCATTGAAATCGATGGTGATGGAAACGGAATCCCCTGGTTTTCATCGGTGTCTGCTCAGGGTCCCGTTCTGACGGAAACCTCCGACGGAACGTCTGAACGGGACCCCAACGCAGATGTGAACAGAGCCTAATATGGATGAGAAAGGGGAGGTGGGACTACTCATTGTTTATTATGCCCGGATACTGAACTGGTATTACTAGTATTATACCCTGTTCTATGAACTCTACCCGCTGGAGTACCCCAAAGATGCTTGTACCACTGATCCAGGTGCCATGTGTTTTGTAGTAAAATTTAATTGGTATTTGATTATTTTTTTTACAGTTAATATTTATTAAAAATTAGGTTTTAAAGTCTTTTGCCTGGCAGTGATGGTATGATATTCCATTTTTCATGGATATTATGAGGTGGGACAACTCACCTAACCAGTATGTTCCTGACGGGGGCTGAATGCGTCCATCTCATCAAGTCTCCGATCTCCTGGCAGCTCCACTTTCTACAGATCCTACAATGAAAATCTATGCAAAAAGTTTACACCAAAAAAACAGAAAATTCTACTGCGGAACCAGGATTGTTGTTGTGTGGCAGGGCTGCACCTCGCCCTTCTGCTGCCGGAGGTAAACAGTGAAATAGCGCCCCCACCTGCATCACCATAGAGTGGCCATGTGGGGTAGAGAGAAGATAGCAAAGAAAATATAGAAAACCTTTATGTTTACATGTAGTAGAAATCTATTTAATACAAGTGAATAATATTTATAAAAATCGTAATCACATGCTGCGTTAGGCCTCATTCCCACGACAGGGTTTCCCGGCCGGGTGACGGCTGTTCATAAATCGGCTGGCACCCGGCTGCATTAGGAATAATAGACCCCTAATGGGGCTATTCACACGACCGATTTTTTGACGTCCGGGGAAACCGGCCGTCAAAAAATAGGACATGCTCTATCTTCGGCCGGGTACCCGGCCACCCGGCTCCCATAGAAGTCTATGGGGCCGGGTAATACCCGGCCATCACCGGGATGTGTCCCGAGTGATGGCCGGGTTTTCCGGCGCTTGCGCTCTATCTCCTCCTCCTCACAGCGCAGAGTGCATGTGAGGAGGAGGAGTTGATGCCATTCTGACGAATGGCATCGCTGTACACTGTGTGGCAGGGCCGGGGTGTACAGCAGGTGGAAGGGAGCGCTGCGCTGGCTCCCTTCCCCTGCTTGTTTTAAAAGCGCCCTGGCCCGGCGACACCTTCGATGGCGCCGCGAGCAGCTGCTGCGGCTGCTACTACTGCAGCAACGCCGCTATAGCAGAGCAGGGAGGTATCTCCCCGCTCTGCTATGTGCTAGCCCCACTTTAGCTCCTTGAAGGAGCGGAATCCCCGTGTTTTCGGGGATTCCGCTCCTGGACAGAGCGCTTGATGTCTCTGTCCATATCTGGGCAGTGACATCAGGGGAAACTCCTGAAGCGGAATCCCCGAACACATGGGGATTCCCCTTCAGGAGTTGCCGCTGATGTCACTGTCCAAATCTGCCCGGCCCGGCACGGATGCAAAACTTTATGCAAACCGGCCGGGCAGAATGGCCGATTTTACCGGCCGGCACTCGGGCTTGGGCGCGACCCGGTCGTGTGAATCCCGCCTTAGTCCTCATTCACACGACAGGGTCCGAGTGTCGGGCGGGAAAATTTTCCCGGCCGGTTTGCATCCGTTCCGGGCCGTGTTGCCGTTTTTACCGCCCGATTTGCATCCGGTTTTTTCCCTGATCGTTTTTTAATCGGATTAATTTTTTGCACTTTACTTATTATTTTATTACTATGGTCTGTCCCTCAAAGGTCAAAAAAGACCTTTTTGGAACTTTTAATATTTTTTTTCTTTCTTTTACACCATGTTTTTCCCTGTAACTGGAGCTGCACAGCAGCCCCAGTTACAGGGGAAATCAGCCCTCTCACAGTGACGATTGTCACTAATAGGACTGTGCTAGGTCTAGTAAGACCCAGCAGCAGCCTGCCACTAACGGCACCCGGCGATCATGTGACCAGTCACATGATCACCGGGAGGAATAGAGACAGCGCCGCTGCTGCTGCCTCTATTCCTGTACACAGCGTTCATTGAGCGTTGTGTAAAAAGACATCGTAGAAGACAGAAGCAGTGAAAGCTGCTTCTATCCTCTCCTCAGGGTCCCCGGCAGTCACTGACAGCCGGAGACCCGACATTCAGCTGCCCGATCGCGCGGGCAGCAAGTTAAAACCCGAGCCGTAAAAAGTCTATGGCTCGGGTTTTAAGGACCCTGCCGTAAAAACACAGCCATCGGTCGGGAACCGTAACAAGCAGGGGAAGGGAGCCAGCGCAGCGCTCCCTTCCACCTGCTGTACATCCCGACCCTGCCACACAGGATCTCCAGCGTAACCATTCGTCCGAATGGCATCAACTCCTCCTCCTCACATGCACTCTGCACTGTGAGGAAAAGAGAGTGCGCGAGCGACGGTTGACCCGGCCATCACTCGGGACACATTCCGGTGATGGCCGTGTATTACCCGGCCCCATAGACTTCTATGGGAGCCGGGCGGCCGGGTATCCGGCCGAAAATAGGGCATGTCCCATTTTTTGACGGCCGGTTTTCCTGGCCCGTCAAAAAATTGGTCGTGTGAATAGCCCCATTAGGGGTCTATTATTCCTAACGCAGCCGGGTGCTGGCCGATATATGAACGGCCGGCACCCGGCCGGGAAACCCTGCCGTGTGAATCCCGCCTTAATTCTGCAGTGTATTACTGACATACCTACCTACCTGCACTAATTATATTACACTCATACATTATATACCTACCTGCACTAATTATATTACACTCATACATTATATACCTACCTGCACTCACTATATTACACTCATATATTATATACCTACCTGCACTCACTATATTACACTCATCCATTATATACCTACCTGCACTCATTATATTACACTCATCCATTATATACCTACCTGCACTCATTATATTACACTCATCCATTATATACCTACCTGCACTCACTATATTACACTCATACATTATATACCTACCTGCACTCATTATATTACACTCATACATTATATACCTACCTGCACTCACTATATTACACTCATCCATTATATACCTACCTGCACTCATTATATTACACTCATCCATTATATACCTACCTGCACTCATTATATTACACTCATACATTATATACCTACCTGCACTCATTATATTACACTCATACATTATATACCTACCTGCACTCACTACATTACACTCATCCATTATATACCTACCTGCACTCACTATATTACACTCATACATTATATACCTACCTGCACTCATTATATTACACTCATATATTATATACCTACCTGCACTCACTATATTACACTCATCCATTATATACCTACCTGCACTCATTATATTACACTCATCCATTATATACCTACCTGCACTCATTATATTACACTCATCCATTATATACCTACCTGCACTCATTATATTACACTCATCCATTATATACCTACCTGCACTCACTATATTACACTCATACATTATATACCTACCTGCACTCACTATATTACACTCATCCATTATATACCTACCTGCACTCATTATATTACACTCATCCATTATATACCTACCTGCACTCATTATATTACACTCATCCATTATATACCTACCTGCACTCATTATATTACACTCATCCATTATATACCTACCTGCACTCATTATATTACACTCATCCATTATATACCTACCTGCACTCACTATATTACACTCATCCATTATATACCTACCTGCACTCACTATATTACACTCATCCATTATATACCTACCTGCACTCATTATATTACACTCATACATTATATACCTACCTGCACTCATTATATTACACTCATACATTATATACCTACCGGCACTCATTATATTACACTCATCCATTATATACCTACCTGCACTCATTATATTACACTCATCCATTATATACCAACCTGCACTTATTATATTACACTCATACATTATATACCTACCTGCACTCACTATATTACACTCATCCATTATATACCTACCTGCACTCATTATATTACACTCATACATTATATACCTACCTGCACTCATTATATTACACTCATCCATTATATACCTACCTGCACTCATTATATTACACTCATCCATTATATACCTACCTGCACTCATTATATTACACTCATCCATTATATACCTACCTGCACTCATTATATTACACTCATCCATTATATACCTACCTGCACTCACTATATTACACTCATACATTATATACCTACCTGCACTCACTATATTACACTCATCCATTATACACCTACCTGCACTCATTATATTACACTCATACATTATATACATACCTGTACTCTTTATATTACACTCATCCATTATATACCTACCTGCACTCATTATATTACACTCATCCATTATATACCTACCTGCACTCATTATATTACACTCATCCATTATATACCTACCTGCACTCATTATATTACACTCATACATTATATACCTACCTGCACTCATTATATTACACTCATCCATTATATACCTACCTGCACTCATTATATTACACTCATCCATTATATACCTACCTGCACTCATTATATTACACTCATCCATTATATACCTACCTGCACTCATTATATTACACTCATCCATTATATACCTACCTGCACTCATTATATTACACTCATCCATTATATACCTACCTGCACTCACTATATTACACTCATCCATTATATACCTACCTGCACTCATTATATTACACTCATACATTATATACCTACCTGCACTCATTATATTACACTCATCCATTATATACCTACCTGTACTCACTATATTACACTCATCCATTATATACCTACCTGCACTCACTATATTACACTCATACATTATATACATACCTGTACTCTTTATATTACACTCATCCATTATATGCATACCTGCACTCATTATATTACACTCATACATTATATACCTACCTGCACTCATTATATTACACTCATCCAATATATACCTACCTGCACTCACTATATTACACTCATATATTATATACCTACCTGCACTCACTATATTTCACTCATACATTATATACCTACCTGCACTCATTATATTACACTCATCCATTATATACCTACCTGCACTCATTATATTACACTCATCCATTATATACCTACCTGCACTCACTATATTACACTCATACATTATATACCTACCTGCACTCACTATATTACACTCATCCATTATACACCTACCTGCACTCATTATATTACACTCATACATTATATACATACCTGTACTCTTTATATTACACTCATCCATTATATACCTACCTGCACTCATTATATTACACTCATCCATTATATACCTACCTGCACTCATTATATTACACTCATCCATTATATACCTACCTGCACTCATTATATTACACTCATACATTATATACCTACCTGCACTCATTATATTACACTCATCCATTATATACCTACCTGCACTCATTATATTACACTCATCCATTATATACCTACCTGCACTCATTATATTACACTCATCCATTATATACCTACCTGCACTCATTATATTACACTCATCCATTATATACCTACCTGCACTCATTATATTACACTCATCCATTATATACCTACCTGCACTCACTATATTACACTCATCCATTATATACCTACCTGCACTCATTATATTACACTCATACATTATATACCTACCTGCACTCATTATATTACACTCATCCATTATATACCTACCTGTACTCACTATATTACACTCATCCATTATATACCTACCTGCACTCACTATATTACACTCATACATTATATACATACCTGTACTCTTTATATTACACTCATCCATTATATGCATACCTGCACTCATTATATTACACTCATACATTATATACCTACCTGCACTCATTATATTACACTCATCCAATATATACCTACCTGCACTCACTATATTACACTCATATATTATATACCTACCTGCACTCACTATATTTCACTCATACATTATATACCTACCTGCACTCATTATATTACACTCATCCATTATATACCTACCTGCACTCATTATATTACACTCATCCATTATATACCTACCTGCACTCACTATATTACACTCATACATTATATACCTACCTGCACTCACTATATTACACTCATCCATTATACACCTACCTGCACTCATTATATTACACTCATACATTATATACATACCTGTACTCTTTATATTACACTCATCCATTATATACCTACCTGCACTCACTATATTACACTCATACATTATATACATACCTGCACTCATTATATTACACTCATCCATTATATACCTACCTGCACTCATTATATTACACTCATACATTATACACCTACCTGCACTCATTATATTACACTCATCCATTATATACCTATCTGCACTCATTATATTACACTCATCCATTATATACCTACCTGCACTCACTATATTACACTCATCCATTATATACCTACCTGCACTCATTATATTACACTCATCCATTATATACCTACCTGCACTCATTATATTACACTCATCCATTATATACCTACCTGCACTCATTATATTACACTCATCCATTATATACCTACCTGCACTCACTATATTACACTCATCCATTATATACCTACCTGCACTCACTATATTACACTCATCCATTATATACCTACCTGCACTCATTATATTACACTCATACATTATATACCTACCTGCACTCATTATATTACACTCATACATTATATACCTACCGGCACTCATTATATTACACTCATCCATTATATACCTACCTGCACTCATTATATTACACTCATCCATTATATACCAACCTGCACTTATTATATTACACTCATACATTATATACCTACCTGCACTCACTATATTACACTCATCCATTATATACCTACCTGCACTCATTATATTACACTCATACATTATATACCTACCTGCACTCATTATATTACACTCATCCATTATATACCTACCTGCACTCATTATATTACACTCATCCATTATATACCTACCTGCACTCATTATATTACACTCATCCATTATATACCTACCTGCACTCATTATATTACACTCATCCATTATATACCTACCTGCACTCACTATATTACACTCATACATTATATACCTACCTGCACTCACTATATTACACTCATCCATTATACACCTACCTGCACTCATTATATTACACTCATACATTATATACATACCTGTACTCTTTATATTACACTCATCCATTATATACCTACCTGCACTCATTATATTACACTCATCCATTATATACCTACCTGCACTCATTATATTACACTCATCCATTATATACCTACCTGCACTCATTATATTACACTCATACATTATATACCTACCTGCACTCATTATATTACACTCATCCATTATATACCTACCTGCACTCATTATATTACACTCATCCATTATATACCTACCTGCACTCATTATATTACACTCATCCATTATATACCTACCTGCACTCATTATATTACACTCATCCATTATATACCTACCTGCACTCATTATATTACACTCATCCATTATATACCTACCTGCACTCACTATATTACACTCATCCATTATATACCTACCTGCACTCATTATATTACACTCATACATTATATACCTACCTGCACTCATTATATTACACTCATCCATTATATACCTACCTGTACTCACTATATTACACTCATCCATTATATACCTACCTGCACTCACTATATTACACTCATACATTATATACATACCTGTACTCTTTATATTACACTCATCCATTATATGCATACCTGCACTCATTATATTACACTCATACATTATATACCTACCTGCACTCATTATATTACACTCATCCAATATATACCTACCTGCACTCACTATATTACACTCATATATTATATACCTACCTGCACTCACTATATTTCACTCATACATTATATACCTACCTGCACTCATTATATTACACTCATCCATTATATACCTACCTGCACTCATTATATTACACTCATCCATTATATACCTACCTGCACTCACTATATTACACTCATACATTATATACCTACCTGCACTCACTATATTACACTCATCCATTATACACCTACCTGCACTCATTATATTACACTCATACATTATATACATACCTGTACTCTTTATATTACACTCATCCATTATATACCTACCTGCACTCACTATATTACACTCATACATTATATACATACCTGCACTCATTATATTACACTCATCCATTATATACCTACCTGCACTCATTATATTACACTCATACATTATATACCTACCTGCACTCACTATATTACACTCATACAATATATACCTACCTGCACTCACTATATTACACTCATCCATTATATACCTACCTGCACTCATTATATTACACTCATACATTATATACATACCTGCACTCACTATATTACACTCATCCAATATATACCTACCTGCACTCACTATATTACACTCATCCATTATATACCTACCTGCACTCATTATATTACACTCATACATTATATACCTACCTGCACTCATTATATTACACTCATACATTATATACCTACCTGCACTCATTATATTACACTCATACATTATATACCTACCTATCTGCACTCACTATATTACACTCATCCATTATATACATACCTATCTGCACTCACTATATTACACTCATCCATTATATACATACCTGCACTCATTATATTACACTCATACATTATATACATACCTGTACTCTTTATATTACACTCATCCATTATATACATACCTGCACTCATTATATTACACTCATACATTATATACCTACCTGTACTCATTATATTACACTCATACATTATATACCTACCTGCACTCACTATATTACACTCATACAATATATACCTACCTGCACTCACTATATTACACTCATCCATTATATACCTACCTGCACTCATTATATTACACTCATACATTATATACATACCTGCACTCACTATATTACACTCATCCAATATATACCTACCTGCACTCACTATATTACACTCATCCATTATATACCTACCTGCACTCATTATATTACACTCATACATTATATACCTACCTGCACTCATTATATTACACTCATACATTATATACCTACCTGCACTCATTATATTACACTCATACATTATATACCTACCTATCTGCACTCACTATATTACACTCATCCATTATATACATACCTATCTGCACTCACTATATTACACTCATCCATTATATACATACCTGCACTCATTATATTACACTCATACATTATATACATACCTGTACTCTTTATATTACACTCATCCATTATATACATACCTGCACTCATTATATTACACTCATACATTATATACCTACCTGTACTCATTATATTACACTCATACATTATATACCTACCTGCTCTCATTATATTACACTCATCCATTATATACCTACCTGCACTCATTATATTACACTCATACATTATATACCTACCTGCACTCATTATATTACACTTATCCAATATATACCTACCTGCACTCACTATATTACACTCATATATTATATACCTACCTGCACTCACTATATTACACTCATACATTATATACCTACCTGCACTCATTATATTACACTCATCCATTATATACCTACCTGCACTCATTATATTGCACTCATCCATTATATACCTACCTGCACTCATTATATTACACTCATACATTATACACCTACCTGCACTCATTATATTACACTCATCCATTATATACCTATCTGCACTCATTATATTACACTCATCCATTATATACCTACCTACCCAAACTCACTAATTTACACTCATCTATTATATACCTACCTGCACTCATTATATTACACTCATCCATTATATACCTACCTTCACTCATTATATTACACTCATCCATTATATACCTACCTGCACTCACTATATTACACTCATCTATTATATACCTACCTGCACTCATTATATTACACTCATCCATTATATACCTACCTGCACTCATTATATTACACTCATACATTATATACATACCTGTACTCTTTATATTACACTCATCCATTATATACATACCTGCACTCATTATGTTACACTCATACATTATATACCTACCTGTACTCATTATATTACACTCATACATTATATACCTACCTGCACTCATTATATTACACTCATACATTATATACCTACCTGTACTCATTATATTACACTCATACATTATATACCTACCTGCACTCATTATATTACACTCATCCATTATATACCTACCTGCACTCATTATATTACACTCATACATTATATACCTACCTGCACTCATTATATTACACTCATCCATTATATACCTACCTGCACTCATTATATTACACTCATCCATTATATACCTACCTGCACTCACTATATTACACTCATCCATTATATACCTACCTGCACTCATTATATTACACTCATCCATTATATACCTACCTGCACTCATTATATTGTACTCATACATTATATACCTACCTGCACTCATTATATTACACTCATACATTATATACCTACCTGCACTCATTATATTGCACTCATACATTATACACCTACCTGCACTCACTATATTACACTCATCCATTATATACCTACCTGCACTCACTATATTACACTCATCCATTATATACCTACCTGCACTCATTATATTACACTCATCCATTATATACCTACCTGCACTCACTATATTACACTCATCCATTATATACCTACCTGCACTCATTATATTACACTCATCCATTATATACCTACCTGCACTCACTATATTACACTCATACATTATATACCTACCGGCACTCATTATATTACACTCATCCATTATATACCTACCTGCACTCATTATATTACACTCATCCATTATATACCTACCTGCACTCACTATATTACACTCATCCATTATATACCTACCTGCACTCACTATATTACACTCATCCATTATATACCTACCCAAACTCACTAATTTACACTCATCTATTATATACCTACCTGCACTCATTATATTACACTCATCCATTATATACCTACCTGCACTCATTATATTACACTCATCCATTATATACCTACCTGCACTCATTATATTACACTCATCCATTATATACCTACCTGCACTCACTATATTACACTCATACAATATATACCTACCTGCACTCACTATATTACACTCATCCATTATATACCTACCTGCACTCATTATATTACACTCATACATTATATACATACCTGCACTCACTATATTACACTCATCCAATATATACCTACCTGCACTCACTATATTACACTCATCCATTATATACCTACCTGCACTCATTATATTACACTCATACATTATATACCTACCTGCACTCATTATATTACACTCATACATTATATACCTACCTGCACTCATTATATTACACTCATACATTATATACCTACCTATCTGCACTCACTATATTACACTCATCCATTATATACATACCTATCTGCACTCACTATATTACACTCATCCATTATATACATACCTGTACTCTTTATATTACACTCATCCATTATATACATACCTGCACTCATTATATTACACTCATACATTATATACATACCTGTACTCTTTATATTACACTCATCCATTATATACCTACCTGCACTCATTATATTACACTCATACATTATATACCTACCTGTACTCATTATATTACACTCATACATTATATACCTACCTGCACTCATTATATTACACTCATCCATTATATACCTACCTGCACTCATTATATTACACTCATACATTATATACCTACCTGCACTCATTATATTACACTCATCCAATATATACCTACCTGCACTCACTATATTACACTCATATATTATATACCTACCTGCACTCACTATATTACACTCATACATTATATACCTACCTGCACTCATTATATTACACTCATCCATTATATACCTACCTGCACTCATTATATTGCACTCATCCATTATATACCTACCTGCACTCATTATATTACACTCATACATTATACACCTACCTGCACTCATTATATTACACTCATCCATTATATACCTATCTGCACTCATTATATTACACTCATCCATTATATACCTACCTACCCAAACTCACTAATTTACACTCATCTATTATATACCTACCTGCACTCATTATATTACACTCATCCATTATATACCTACCTGCACTCATTATATTACACTCATCCATTATATACCTACCTGCACTCACTATATTACACTCATCTATTATATACCTACCTGCACTCATTATATTACACTCATCCATTATATACCTACCTGAACTCATTATATTACACTCATACATTATATACATACCTGTACTCTTTATATTACACTCATCCATTATATACATACCTGCACTCATTATGTTACACTCATACATTATATACCTACCTGTACTCATTATATTACACTCATACATTATATACCTACCTGCACTCATTATATTACACTCATACATTATATACCTACCTGTACTCATTATATTACACTCATACATTATATACCTACCTGCACTCATTATATTACACTCATCCATTATATACCTACCTGCACTCATTATATTACACTCATACATTATATACCTACCTGCACTCATTATATTACACTCATCCATTATATACCTACCTGCACTCATTATATTACACTCATACATTATATACCTACCTGCACTCACTATATTACACTCATCCATTATATACCTACCTGCACTCATTATATTACACTCATACATTATATACCTACCTGCACTCATTATATTACACTCATCCATTATATACCTACCTGCACTCATTATATTACACTCATACATTATATACCTACCTGCACTCATTATATTACACTCATCCATTATATACCTACCTGCACTCACTATATTACACTCATCCATTATATACCTACCTGCACTCACTATATTACACTCATCCATTATATACATACCTGCACTCACTATATTACACTCATACATTATATACCTACCTGCACTCACTATATTACACTCATCCATTATATACCTACCTGCACTCATTATATTACACTCATACATTATATACCTACCTGCACTCATTATATTACACTCATACATTATATACCTACCTGCACTCATTATATTACACTCATCCATTATATACCTACCTGCACTCACTATATTACACTCATACATTATATACCTACCTGCACTCACTATATTACACTCATCCATTATATACCTACCTGCACTCATTATATTACACTCATCCATTATATACCTACCTGCACTCACTATATTACACTCATACATTATATACCTACCTGCACTCACTATATTACACTCATCCATTATATACCTACCTGCACTCACTATATTACACTCATCCATTATATACCTACCTGCACTCATTATATTACACTCATCCATTATATACCTACCTGCACTCATTATATTACACTCATCCATTATATACCTACCTGCACTCATTATATTACACTCATCCATTATATACCTACCTGCACTCATTATATTACACTCATCCATTATATACCTACCTGCACTCACTATATTACACTCATACATTATATACCTATCTGCACTCATTATATTACACTCATACATTATATACCAACCTGCACTCACTATATTACACTCATCCATTATATACCTACCTGCACTCATTATATTACACTCATACATTATATACCTACCTGCACTCATTATATTACACTCATACATTATATACCTACCTGCACTCATTATATTACACTCAACCATTATATACCTACCTGCACTCACTATATTACACTCATACATTATATACCTACCTGCACTCATTATATTACACTCATCCATTATATACCTACCTGCACTCACTATATTACACTCATACATTATATACCTACCTGCACTCACTATATTACACTCATCCATTATATACCTACCTGCACTCACTATATTACACTCATACATTATATACCTACCTGCACTCACTATATTACACTCATCCATTATATACCTACCTGCACTCACTATATTACACACATCCATTATATACCTATCTGCACTCATTATATTACACTCATCCATTATATACCTACCTGCACTCACTATATTACTCTCATCCATTATATACCTACCTGCACTCACTATATTACACTCATCCAATATATACCTACCTGCACTCACTATATTACACTCATCCATTGTATACCTACCTGCACTCACTATATTACACTCATCCAATATATACCTACCTATCTGCACTCACTATATTACACTCATCCAATATATACCTACCTATCTGCACTCATTATATTACACTCATCCATTATATACCTACCTGCACTCACTATATTACACTCATCCATTATATACCTATCTGCACTCATTATATTACACTCATCCATTATATACATACCTGCACTCACTATATTACACTCATCCATTATATACCTATCTGCACTCACTATATTACACTCATCCATTATATACCTACCTACCCAAACTCACTAATTTACACTCATCTATTATATACTTATTTGCACTCACTAAATAACACACTTCCATTTTACACAAACCTACCCACACTCACTATATTATACTCATCCATTACCATTTATTTGGCCTCTTTAGGGCTCTATTTGTTTTGACCCTTTTCTAGGGCATCTGTTTTTGGCCACACGCAGGCACCATTTCAGTGGTCCTCGGGCACTATTTATACAGTCCTTACTCGGGAACCATTTCTATGGTCTTCATCTAGGTACCATTTATTTGGCCTCTTTAGAGCTCTCTTTGCTTTAGCCCTTTTCTAGGGCATCATCATCTGTTGCTGGCCACTTGCAGGCACCATTACAGTGGTCCTCGGGCACTATTTATATAGTCCTTACTCGGGAACCATTTCTATGGTCTTCATCTAGGTACCATTTATTTGGCCTCTTTAGGGCTCTCTTTGTTTTGGCCCTTTTCTAGGGCATCATCTCTTTTTGGCCACACACAGGCACCATTTCAGTGGTCCTCGGGCACTATTTATATGGTCCTTTCTCGGGCACCTTTTCTATGGTCCTCATTTGGGTACCATTTATTTTGGCCTCTTTAGGGCTCTATTTGTTTTGACCCTTTTCTAGGGCATCTGTTTTTGGCCACACGCAGGCACCATTACAGTGGTCCTCGGGCACTATTTATACAGTCCTTACTCGGGAACCATTTCTATGGTCTTTATCTAGGTACCATTTATTTGGCCTCTTTAGGGCTCTCTTTGTTTTGGCCCTTTTCTAGGGCATCATCTGTTTTTGGCCACACGCAGGCACCATTTCAGTGGTCCTCGGGCACTATTTATATGGTCCTTTCCTTGGCACCATTTCTATGGTCCTCATTTGGGTACCATTTATTTTGGCCTCTTTAGAGCTCTCTTTGTTTTGGCCCTTTTCTAGGGCAACATCTCGTTGTAACCTGTCATCTACAGCGTAATCTCGCGAGATTACGCTGTGCTCTGCTGTAACTACCATAGACACATTAACGAAGTGCAGGGATTGTGAATAGACATCCCGTGGAATGTCTCTTCACTGTCTAAACACTTCAGTATTGTTAATGTGTTAGTATAAGACAGCACATAGCAATCTAAAAGGATCCCTATGCGCTGCCTAAATGAATGGAGAGGAGTGCATGACGCTGATTGGTCAGCGTTATACACTCCCCGGTACAACGCCCACTTGGTCTGAAGTAAAAACATGCCCACTTGGGCATTAAGACACTCATTAGCATAAATCTAAAATCGCTAATAAAGTGGTGAAAATAGATCGTTTTTTTTAATAGAAAGCATTACTGTCACCTACATTACAGCGCCGATCTCCTTATGTATGAGATAGGGCACTTATAATGTGGTGACAGAGCCTCTTTAACCCCTTCCTGCTGTGGCCACTTTTGACCTTCCTGACAGAGCCTCATTTTTCAAATCTGACATGTTTCAATTTATGTGGTAATAACTCCGGAATGCTTTTACCTATCCAAGCGATTCTGAGATTGTTTTCTCGGGACACATTGGACTTTATGTTACTGGCAAAATTTGCCCGATACATTCAGTATTTAATTGTGAAAAACACCAAAATTTTGCGAAAAAAGGCAAAAATTAGCATTTTTCTCAATTTAAATGTATCTGCTTGTAAGACAGGCAGTTATACCACACAAAAATGCTGCTAATTAACATCCCCCATATGTCTACATTAGATTGGCATCGTTTTTTGAACATCCTTTTATTTTTCTAGGACATTATAAGACTTTGAACTTTAGCAGCAATTTCTCACATTTTCAAGAAAATTTCAAAATGCTATTTTTACAGGGGCCAGTTCAGTTGTGAAGCGGCTTTGAGGTCATTGGCTTTTAGAAACCCCCAATAAGTCACCCCATTTTAAAAACTGCACCCCTCAAAGTATTCAAAACAGCATTTAGAAAGTTTCTTAACCCTTTAGACATTTCACAGGAATTAAGGCAAACTAGAGGTGAAATTTACAAAGTTCATTATTTTTTTCCAGAAATTCATTTTTAATCCATTTTTTTTGTACCACAGAAGGTTTTACCAGAGAAATGCAACTCAATATTTATTGCCCAGGTTCTGTGGCCCACATGTGGCCCTAGTGCGGTAATGGACTGAAGCACCGGCCTCCGAAGCAAAGTAGCACCTAGTGGATTTAGGGGTCTCCTTTTTATTAGAATATATTTTAGGCTTCATGTCAGCTTTGAAGAGGTCTTGTGGAACTAAAACAGTGGAAACCCCCCAAAAGTGACCCCATTTGGGAAACTACACCCTTCGAGGAATTTATTTAGGGGTGTAGCAAGCATTTTTACCTGCCAGTTTTTTTGCAAACATTTTTGGAACTAAGCCATGAAAATGAAAATCTACATTTTTTCAAATAAAATGTAGGTTTAGCTAATTTTTTTTCATTTCCAAAAGAACTAAAGTAGAAAAAGCACCACAACATTTGTAGAGCAATTTCTCCCGAGTAAAACAATACCCCACATGTGGTAATAAATGGTTGTTTGGACACACGGCAGGGCTGAGAAGGGATGGAGCGCTATTTGGCTCTTGGAGCTCAAATTTAGCAGGATTGGTTTGCGGAGGCCATGTCACATTTGCAAAGCCCCTGAGGGGACAAAACAGTGGAAACCCCCAACAAGTGACCCCATTTTGGAAACTACACCCCATGAGGAAATTATCTAGGGGTACAGTGTGCAGTTTGACCCTACAGGCGTTTTACAGAACTTATTGGAAGTAGGCCGTAAAAATGAAAATCTTAATTTTTTCAAAGAAAATGTAGGTTTAGCTAATTTTTTTTTCATTTCCACAAGCACTAAAGGAGAAAAAGCACCGCAACATTTGTTAAACAATTTCTCCCGAGTAAAACAATACCCCACATGTGGTCATAAACATCTGTTTGGACACACGGTAGGGCTCAGAATGGAAGGAGCACCATTTGGAGTTTGGAATGGTTTCTGGGCGCCATGTCACATTTGCTGAGCCCCTGTAGTACTAGTAGGCATTTGTGTTGCACATGATTAGAAATTCCCATGTAGCCCCAACCTAAAGCATAAAGTTCCTTCATGGGCAAAGCTGCCAACAAAAATAGGTATTTCCCATGATGCAGTAAAGTGATTTGGAAGGATATGGGGGCTGTAGATGGGATCTGCTCCCAATCGTACACGCATTCTCATATGTCTCACTATAGAGACTCTCTTCATGTAAGGGGCGGACATTAGAAGATATCTGCAACCCCGGCATTATTCCCCATGTAGAAGATCATTCCCACAAAAATCCTTCATGTGTCTACAGCTGTCCATAAAAGAGAGTCATTCATTCCTAAATATGTCACCAATCTTTCCTGATTACGCCATTTTATGGGTGCAACACGTCCGGCCATGTGTAGCAGTATACATATATACTCTATGTGAATAACGCAGACAATACATTCATATTAAATAGTCACCTACCTCTTGTAACTTACCTGTTCACCACATAGGAGTAGGACTGATGACATCATATGAAGACACGTCATCTCTAAAAAGGGAAGAAAAACCCGTAAATAGATTGTAAATAAAAATAATAATTCTCAGTTAGAAAAATCTGCCTCAAAATTCATTCAGGAATGGAAAATCTGCCTGCAAATTCTTGCCGCTATTTTCGTGGCCTTTTTCGCTGCATTTTTCAGGTAAAAAACGGCTCGAAAAACTCTTTCTCTGCCTTCCATCGATTTCAATGGGATGTCAGAGGCGGAACCGCGGCAAGAAAGAGCATGCCGCTTTCTTGTAACACGAGCGGCTGAAATCCGCCGCGGAAAAAAACGCCTCCACCTCCCATTGAAATCAATGGAAGGCGGTTTGGGCCTTTTTTTGACACTAAATCTGATACGGTTTCCGCATCAAAAAACTGTGTGAACTGGGCCTTACAGATGTGTTAACCCTTAACTTGCATCAAGTTATACAATGTATCATAATACCAATTCAATACAATCTCGTGCCATCTAGCAAAAAAAAGCAACGTACACTTGTTTTTAACATGGGAGTCTATGGGCGACATATGGCATCCGTCCGAGTAAATACTTTCTTTTACATCTTCGTTTAACATCTCGCGCCATACATCTCGGGTTAGGCCCCATGCACATGACCGTATTTTCATCTATCCGTAAATACTGTTGGTAAATACGAATCCGTAGTCATCCGTAACGTATCCGTATATATATGGAACGGTATCCGCAAATACGGTCTGTAGTGCATCCGTATTTGATCCGTATATACGGATACGTAAAAAAAAGGGAGGCTGCAAATGATGTCACCAACATGTTGCTTAGCAACGCTTCTGTAAATACGGACGGTTTACGGATACACATCGGTAGCCGTCCGTATATACGGAAGCGCCCATAGGCTTCTATGGGAGAGTGGCAGGTTCTATCATTTTTTCAGCAAAAATACAGAAAGGTGTCCGTGGCCAATAGAAATGAATGGGTCGGTAATTACGGATGAAAAATACGGTCGTGTGCACGGGGCCGAAGACATAAGATAAGGAAGGACACTTCTGTATATCTGCCCAGAGAAAACCCAGACAACTGTTGTCACCCAAATTGTCCACCCTCCTGAATGGCAAGACTGCTCAGTAATGTAACGCTACAGTATGGTGAGGTGACATATCACTTCATAACTAGACAGATTTACTATGTATATAGAGATGTGATCAAATCAATGCTACGGGGGCTGAAGGGGGGCAGAAAAGAAGAACGTTTTGCTTCGGAGTTATTTCCTGTTAACCCTTTCCTGTCGCTGCACTGGCTATTTATGTAAAGGAAAGGGTATTTAAATATGGCGCCTGCTCAGAAGCAGAGCGGGCGCCATAGCCGCTGGGTCTCTGCTGTGTAACACCGGCTCACACGCGGCAAGATGGCGGGAGCCGGTGTGTTCCTCTAGCAGCTGGCCGCCTTGTGAACGCTCCCAGCCCCGCTATAGGAAGATTGCTATTAGGACCTTCCTGTGGCAGGTCTCAATAACAAAGCACTGATTTCACCATAGACTGCAATACTGTGATATTGCAGTCTATGGCACAAGCGATCCAATGATCGCAGGTACAAATCCTCTAGAGGGGCTAAAAATCAATAAAAAAAATTCCCTAGATCACAATATAAAAATAAACATAAACACATTAGGTATTCCTGCGTCCGAAAATACCCAAACTATAATAATATAAAAATATTTATCCAATACGGTGAACGCCGTAGCGTGAAAAAAAAAAAAAATGTCTGAATCGCTGTTTTTTTGCCACTACAGCCACCCGCAAAATTGAATGAAGTGTTTGAAATGCCCGACATTCCCCAAAATGGTATCAATAAAAACCACATCTTTCCACGTACAAAAAGACGCCTTGCACAGCCCTGTACACAGAAATATAAAAACGTTATTATGGGGGTCACAATTTGGTGCAAATATTTTTTTCAAACATTGTATTTTTTTTAAAGGTAATAAAACATAACAAAAACAATATCAATTTGGTATCACCGCGATCGCACTGACCCTCAGAATAAAGGTAACACGTCACTTTCACTGTACAGTGAACACCGTATAAACGAAATCCATAAGAAAATGCCGGCCTGCTGGTTTTTTCCAATTCCACTCCATTCTAAAAAAATGTTTCCAGCTTCCCAGTACATCACACATAATATTAACCCCTTCCCTCTTTAGCCACTTTTGACCTTCCTGACAGGCTCATTTTTCAAATCTGACATGTTTCCCTTTATGTGGTAATAACTTCGGAATGCTTTAACCTATCCAAGCGATTCTGAGATTGTTTTCTCGTGACACATTGGACTTTATGTTACTGGCAATATTTGCTCGATACATACAGTATATAAATTAGCATTTTTCTAAATGTAAATGTATCTGCTTGTAAGACAGATAGTAATACCACACACAATTATTGCTAATTAACATCCCCCATATGTCATTTTAAAAACTTCAACCCTCAAAGTATTCAAAACAGCATTTAGAAAGTTTCTTAACCCTTTAGACGTTTCACAGGAATTAAACAAAAGTAGAGGTGAAATTTACAAACAAAATTTTTTGTTGTTGCAGAAATAAATTTTGAATCCATTTTTTTTGTAACACAGAGTTTAACCAGAGAAATGCAACTCAATATTTATTGCCCAGGTTCTGCAGTTTTAGGAAATATCCCACATGTGGTCCTAGTGTGATACTGGACTGAAGCACCGGACTCAGAAGCAAAGGAGCACCTAGAGGATGTTGGGGTCTCCTTTTTATTAGAATATATTTTAGGCTTCATGTCAGTTTTGAAGGGCTCTTGTGGTACCAAAACAGTGGAAATCCCCCAAAAGTGACCCCATTTGGGAAACTACACCCCTCGAAGGAATTTATTTAGGGGTACAGTGAGCATTTTGACCGGACAGTTTTTTTGCAGACATTTTTTGGAAGTAGGCTGTGAAAATGCAAATCTACATTCTTTCAAATAAAATGTAGGTTTAGCTAATTTTTTTTTATTTCCAAAAGGACTAAAGGAGAAAAAGCACCACAACATTTGTAAAGCAATTTCTCCCGAGTAAAACAATACTCCACATGCGGTCATAAATGTCTGCTTGGACACACGGCAGGGCTTAGAAGGGAAAGAGCGCTATTTGACTTTTGGAGCTCAAATTTAGCAGGAATGGTTTGCGGAGGCCATGTCACATTTGCAAAGCCCCTGAGGGACCAAAACAGTGGAAACCCCCCAAAAGGGATCCCCATTTTGGAAACTACACCCCTCAATGCATTTACCTAGGGGTGTAGTGAGCATGTTAACTCTGCAGCTGTTTTGCATCAATTTGTGTGCACTCGATATTGCAGAGTGAAAATGGTATTTTTTTCCATATATATGCTAATATGTGGTGCCCAGCTTGTGCCACCATAACAAGACAGCTCTCTAATTATTATGCTGTGTTTCCCGGTTTTAGAATCACCCTACATGGGGCCCTAATCTTTTGCCTGGACATTTGACAGGGCTCATTGAGAGAGTACCATGCGAAATTGAGGCCTAATTTGGTGATTTACACAGAATTGGTTCACAATTGCAGAGGCTCAGATGGGAAATAATAAAATAAACCCCCCAGAAGTGACCCCATTTTAGAAACTGCACCCCTCAAGGCATTTAGTAAGGGGTGTAGTGAGCATTTTCACCCCACAGGTTTTTTCCATAAATAAATGTGCTGCGTATGGTGCAAAGTAAAAATACAAATTTTTCCCCAGAATTGCCAATTCAGTGGCAAGTATGTCGTGCCCAGCTTATGCCACTGGAGACACACACACCAAAAATTGTTAAAATTATTCTCCCGGGTATGGCGGCACCATATATGTGGAAGTAAACTGCTGTTTGGGCACACTGTAGGGCTCAGATGGGTGGGAGCGCCATTTGGCTTTTGAAGCGTAGATTTTGCTTGGTAGTAGATTTGTTTGATCTGGTGTTTCCATTTATAATGTGGGGGTACATGTAAGCTGGGCAGAGTACATCAGGGGCATAGTCAGGTGGCATAATAATGGGGTAAACAAAACTATAAAATGATCCATAGATGTGTGTTACGCTGTGAAGCAATCATTTCTGCACAGGCCAGTGTCGCACTGATATATGGCGGCCTTTCTTATCCCCCTTTTGGTCCACACTCCGCACCTTTGCAGTTTGGGGAATTTTGCTGTGAAGTGTTGTCCTGGTATAATACGGGCACCCTCGCTTCCAGCAGATATGTTTGGGTCCCCCCTTCATGGTTCCCTAATTTGAGGGCCCTGATAAATCGTGTCTTGAAACAGAAGAAATGTTCCCCTCGGGCACAACTGCATATTTTTATTTCCTGACTTATTGGAGCCATAACTCATATTATTTTTTCATAGATGTAGTGGTATGAGGGCTGATTTTTTGAGGGACGAGCTGTAGTTATTATTGGTACCATTTTGGGGTACATGTGACTTTTTGATCACCTTTTATCCTATTTTTTGAGAGGCCAGGTAAACAAAAAAATACAATTCTGCCACAGCTTTTTTTAGGTTTTTTTTATACAGCGTTCACCATGCGTTATAAATTACCTGTTAACTTTATTCTGCGGGTCCGTACGATTCCGGCGATACCTAATTTATGGCACTTTTTTATGTTTTACAACTTTTATTATATTTTTTACAACTTTTTTTCACATTTTTTTACACTTTACTTTAAGGTCCAACTGTCAGATTTTTTTTTTCTAATACATTGCACTAACTACATAGTGCAATGTATTAGATCTGTCAGTCATTCACTGACAGCAAGCCGAGTAGGCTTCGCCTCCGAGCGGGGCCTAATCGGCTTCCGTAATGGCAAACAGGAGGCCATTGTTAGGTCTCCTGGTGTCATAGTAGAAGTTGGCAGTTGTGCGATTGCAGGGCACAGCTGCCGATCTGCTAGCAACCACAAAGATCCAGCGATCGGATCCGATCGCTGCATCTGAGGGGTTAATGGCAGGGATCGGAGCTAGCTCCGGTTCCTGCCGTTACATGTGGATGTCAGCTGTAACATAAAGCTGATATCCACCGCTGATGACGCCGACTAATCTCCTGAGCCGGCGCCATCTTGCCGGCAGCTACGGAGGCCTTTCAGGCCACGCCTCCGGGCAGGAGCTGGAAGTTTTCCGTGCTAGGCACACCGGGAGGCCACTATTAGGCCTCCGGTTGCCATTGCAGCCACCGACACCCCAGCGATTTCATTGCTGGGGTGTCGATGAGATGCAAACACCTTTAATGTAGCCATCGCTTTTGACGGCTGCATTTAAGGGGTTAATGTCGGGGATCGAAGTTAACTTCGGTCCCGCCGTTACAGCAGGATGTCAGCTGTCAGATACAGCTGAAATCTGGGGATAATGGCACCGACTCTGAGCCGGTGCCAAACATTTGGCGTAAGTATACGACATTTTGCGGGAAGCACTGGCTTTCCATGTCGTAGACTTACGACAAATGCGGGAAGGGGTTAAATAGCACCATTAGAAAGTACAACTTGTCCCGTAAAAATGAAACCCTCACATGGCCGTGTCAACGAAAAAATAAAAAAGTTATAACTCTTTGAAGGCAGGGCGGAAAAAAAAAAGCATAAAAACGAAAATCAGTCTGGTCCTTAAAGGGTTAAAGGGCTATTCCAGTTTCTGCGAATAAAAATTATTTTTTGTATAAAGGAAAGATATAACATTTTTCAATATACTTTCTGTATTACTTCCTTACGATTTTAAGATCTCTGCTTGCTGTCATTGAATAGTAATGCAATTATTTTTTTTACTTACATTGGATAAAAATCTGTCAGATGTCAGACCCCAAAATTAAATTCAGACCCCAGACCAGAGCCCTAAATTAATTCAGACCCCAATATTAATACGGTCTCTAGACCAGACACCTGAATATATTCAGACCCCTGACTAGACCCCAAATTCAATTAAGACACCAGACCCAGAGCGGCCATTAGTGGTATCTGGGCCCTGTACTGACAAATGGTTAGGGCCCCTTTGGCTCCCAACCTCCATTGTTTACTTTTGGTGGAGACTTGGGTATTACATGATCCTGCTCCAGTATAATAATTGGGGGATCCCCACACACAGTGCTCCTTGATTTGTGGGTTTATATTGCAGTTCTGTGCTAGAAACAAGTGCTGAATTATCAGAGTGTCTGGATTATTGGATGCCGGATTAAAGGAATTACACTCTATGTTTATATTAACACACAAGCTGTAGACATATGAACATTATATACACAACATATATACAGCGTGGCTGCGGGGGAGGGGGGGCTGCTCTGTGTAATGACGGCCATGTAATAGAGTATATGGACAGGGGGTGTATAAAGCAGACAGACCCTATAAGTGAGCAGGTGAGAGGGGTAAAGACAAGGAGCATTGTTGGTAAACCAGTGGGCGGACAGGTGTGAAGCTCCACCCCCGCTCTCACCTGTCTTACAGGAAACCTCCGGCCACAGATGAAGACTTCCCAGCGCTCCTGAATCCTCCGCTGCGGTATCTGGGTGACGTCTTTCTGTTCAGGGCTCGGCCGTTTGCTGTACTGACGTCTCCTGCCTCCTAATGCAGAAGCAGGAGGGTCTGTCACACGGGAGGACTTGATGGAGGGGCTGCTCGGTCCTCTGGTCTGGACGCCGCTGCCGTCCCCTCGTCCTCGTTTCCATGGAGTGATTGTCACCCCCAGAGTCATGGAACTGCTGAATAGTGACATCACTGGGAGGTCCTGAAGCTCCGGCGTCTGCAGAAATGGAGGGATCGCAGGTCCTTGTGCAGCTTCACTCAGATCCAGATAAGATAAAACCGCTCTCCTGCAGGAGTGTCCCCATAATCCAGAGCTTTTATTATCTCCCCTGTGGACATGTCCTGGCGTCTTCTTGTTATAGTCCCCGGACGTCTGATTTACCCTCTAACACTGAGATGTCGGCTTCTGATCAGAGTTATGGCGCTCTACCTGCCCCCGATATGTCACCTGAATGGCGCCGTTCTGGAGATCCCCCGCTGTCCTCTACTAGGCCGCAGCTGAAGCCGGTAATAACCATGACAACAGAGCAGCGTTGCCATGAGCCACCCAGGAGCTCGTATAGGAAATATTACAACTGCCATTACCAGTGAGCGGAGATATTGGAAGAGATTTATTATTAGTGTCATGAGGAACATTGTACATAATAAATGACTTGTGACGTTTCTCTTCTTTACGACACCTCATGACTGACATTTATCTGCACCCCAAAAAATTGGACAGCTGCGTGTATGGTAAAATAAAAAAAAGCCCATAGTCCCCTGGAAATTCCCCGCTGCTCCAGCGCCGATGACCCTGTGGTCTCCCGCCAGTCTCTGGTTTTTTTCCTCAAAACCTGGACAACCCCTTCATTTGTGAGAATTGAGAACCTCCAAGAAGAAAGGCCGAAATAAAGCGCTTAAAGAGGCTCTGTCACCACATTATAAGTGCCCTATATTGTACGTGATGTGATCGGCGCTGTAATGTGGATAACAGTGGTCCTAGTAATAAAGAGGCTGTGTCACCACATTATAAGTGGCCTATATTGTACGTGATGTGATCGGCGCTGTAATGTGGATAACAGTGGTCCTAGTAATAAAGAGGCTCTGTAACCACATTATAAGTGCCCTATATTGTACATGATGTGATCGGCGCTGTAATGTAGATAACAGTGGTCCTAGTAATAAAGAGGCTCTGTCACCACATTATATCTTGTACATGATGTGATCGGCGCTGTAATGTAGATAACAGTGGTCCTAGTAATAAAGAGGCTCTGTCACCACATTCTAAGTGGCCTATATTGTACATGATGTGATCGGCGCTGTAATGTAGATGACAGTGGTCCTAGTAATAAAGAGGCTGTGTCACCACATTATAAGTGGCCTATATTGTACGTGATGTGATCGGCGCTGTAATGTGGATGACAGTGGTCCTAGTAATAAAGAGGCTCTGTCACCACATTATAAGTGCCCTATATTGTACGTGATGTGATCGGCGCTGTAATGTGGATAACAGTGGTCCTAGTAATAAAGAGGCTCTGTAACCACATTATAAGTGCCCTATATTGTACGTGATGTGATCGGCGCTGTAATGTGGATAACAGTGGTCCTAGTAATAAAGAGGCTCTGTAACCACATTATAAGTGCCCTATATTGTACGTGATGTGATCGGCGCTGTAATGTAGATAACAGTGGTCCTAGTAATAAAGCGGCTCTGTCACCACATTATAAGTGGCCTATATTGTACGTGATGTGATCGGCGCTGTAATGTGGATAACAGTGGTCCTAGTAATAAAGAGGCTCTGTCACCACATTATAAGCGGCCTATATTGTACATGATGTGATCGGCGCTGTAATGTAGATAACAGTGGTCCTAGTAATAAAGAGGCTCTGTCACCACATTATAAGCGCCCTATATTGTACGTGATGTGATCGGCGCTGTAATGTGGATAACAGTGGTCCTAGTAATAAAGAGGCTCTGTCACCACATTATAAGTGGCCTATATTGTACGTGATGTGATCGGCGCTGTAATGTGGATAACAGTGGTCCTAGTAATAAAGAGGCTCTGTCACCACATTATAAGTGGCCTATATTGTACGTGATGTGATCGGCGCTGTAATGTAGATAACAGTGGTCCTAGTAATAAAGAGGCTCTGTCACCACATTATAAGTGGCCTATATTGTACGTGATGTGATCGGCGCTGTAATGTGGATAACAGTGGTCCTAGTAATAAAGAGGCTCTGTCACCACATTATAAGTGGCCTATATTGTACATGATGTGATCGGTGCTGTAATGTAGATAACAGTGGTCCTAGTAATAAAGAGGCTCTGTCACCACATTATAAGTGGCCTATATTGTACGTGATGTGATCGGCGCTGTAATGTAGATAACAGTGGTCCTAGTAATAAAGAGGCTCTGTCACCACATTATAAGTGGCCTATATTGTACGTGATGTGATCGGCGCTGTAATGTGGATAACAGTGGTCCTAGTAATAAAGAGGCTCTGTCACCACATTATAAGTGGCCTATATTGTACATGATGTGATCGGCGCTGTAATGTAGATAACAGTGGTCCTAGTAATAAAGAGGCTCTGTCACCACATTATAAGTGGCCTATATTGTACGTGATGTGATCGGCGCTGTAATGTAGATAACAGTGGTCCTAGTAATAAAGAGGCTGTCACCACATTATAAGTGCCCTATATTGTACGTGATGTGATCGGCGCTGTAATGTGGATAACAGTGGTCCTAGTAATAAAGAGGCTCTGTCACCACATTATAAGTGGCCTATATTGTACGTGATGTGATCGGCGCTGTAATGTGGATAACAGTGGTCCTAGTAATAAAGAGGCTCTGTCACCACATTATAAGTGGCCTATATTGTACATGATGTGATCGGCGCTGTAATGTAGATAACTGTGGTCCTAGTAATAAAGAGGCTCTGTCACCACATTATAAGTGGCCTATATTGTACGTGATGTGATCGGCACTGTAATGTGGATAACAGTGGTCCTAGTAATAAAGAGGCTCTGTCACCACATTATAAGTGGCCTATATTGTACATGATGTGATCGGTGCTGTAATGTAGATAACAGTGGTCCTAGTAATAAAGAGGCTCTGTCACCACATTATAAGTGGCCTATATTGTACGTGATGTGATCGGCGCTGTAATGTGGATAACAGTGGTCCTAGTAATAAAGAGGCTCTGTCACCACATTATAAGTGGCCTATATTGTACATGATGTGATCGGCGCTGTAATGTAGATAACAGTGGTCCTAGTAATAAAGAGGCTCTGTCACCACATTATAAGTGGCCTATATTGTACGTGATGTGATCGGCGCTGTAATGTGGATAACAGTGGTCCTAGTAATAAAGAGGCTCTGTCACCACATTATAAGTGGCCTATATTGTACATGATGTGATCGGCGCTGTAATGTAGATAACAGTGGTCCTAGTAATAAAGAGGCTCTGTCACCACATTATAAGTGGCCTATATTGTACGTGATGTGATCGGCGCTGTAATGTAGATAACAGTGGTCCTAGTAATAAAGAGGCTGTCACCACATTATAAGTGCCCTATATTGTACGTGATGTGATCGGCGCTGTAATGTGGATAACAGTGGTCCTAGTAATAAAGAGGCTCTGTCACCACATTATAAGTGGCCTATATTGTACGTGATGTGATCGGCGCTGTAATGTGGATAACAGTGGTCCTAGTAATAAAGAGGCTCTGTCACCACATTATAAGTGGCCTATATTGTACATGATGTGATCGGCGCTGTAATGTGGATAACAGTGGTCCTAGTAATAAAGAGGCTCTGTCACCACATTATAAGTGGCCTATATTGTACATGATGTGATCGGCGCTGTAATGTAGATAACAGTGGTCCTAGTAATAAAGAGGCTCTGCCACCACATTATAAGTGGCCTATATTGTACGTGATGTGATCGGCGCTGTAATGTGGATAACAGTGGTCCTAGTAATAAATAGGCTCTGTCACCACATTATAAGTGGCCTATATTGTACGTGATGTGATCGGCGCTGTAATGTGGATAACAGTGGTCCTAGTAATAAAGAGGCTCTGTCACCACATTATAAGTGGCCTATATTGTACATGATGTGATCGGCGCTGTAATGTGGATAACAGTGGTCCTAGTAATAAAGAGGCTCTGTCACCACATTATAAGTGGCCTATATTGTACGTGATGTGATCGGCGCTGTAATGTGGATAACAGTGGTCCTAGTAATAAAGAGGCTCTGTCACCACATTATATGTGGCCTATATTGTACATGATGTGATCGGCGCTGTAATGTAGATAACAGTGGTCCTAGTAATAAAGAGGCTCTGTCACCACATTATAAGTGGCCTATATTGTACGTGATGTGATCGGCGCTGTAATGTGGATAACAGTGGTCCTAGTAATAAAGAGGCTCTGTCACCACATTATATGTGGCCTATATTGTACATGATGTGATCGGCGCTGTAATGTAGATAACAGTGGTCCTAGTAATAAAGAGGCTCTGTCACCACATTATAAGTGGCCTATATTGTACGTGATGTGATCGGCGCTGTAATGTGGATAACAGTGGTCCTAGTAATAAAGAGGCTCTGTCACCACATTATAAGTGCCCTATATTGTACGTGATGTGATCGGCGCTGTAATGTGGATAACAGTGGTCCTAGTAATAAAGAGGCTCTGTCACCACATTATAAGTGCCCTATCTTGTACATAATGTGATCGGCGCTGTAATGTGGATTACATCAGTGTTTTTTATTTAGAAAAACGATCATTTTTGGCGGAGTTATGACCTATTTCAGCTTTATGCAAATGAGTCTCTCAATGGACAACTGGGCGTGTTTTACTATATGACCAAGTGGGCGATCACATCATGCACAAGATAGACCGCTTATAATGTGGTGACAGCGCCTCTTTAAGGTTTGTCTCATGAAGAACAGCCTCTTCTGCAATCAGGGTATGATCACACGGAGTGTTTTCAGGCGTATTTTGGGGCGTTTACGCCTCGAAAAATGCCTGAAAAAAATGGAAGAACGCCTACAAACATCTGCCCATTGATTTCAATGGGAAATACGGCGTTCTGTTCGGACGGGGCGTTTTTTTACGCCTCGTTTTCCAAAATAAGGGTATTCCTTTAACATGGAATATGCTGCGATCACTTTTTGAGTCATACCTGTTACCTCAGCTCTCTCTTCTAGTCCATTTCTATCCATGTTCAGTAGTGGGGGGGGGGGGGACTCTGCTGCACCACTGCCATACCTGCCCACAGGTTGTGTGTGTTATTGCAGCCCTGCCTCTTTTACTACAATGAAGCTGAGCTGCAATACCAGGCACGACCCATGGACAAGTGTGGCGCTGTTTTTGGAAGAAAGCAGCCATGTTTTTCTAATCCTGGACAACTTCTTTAACCCTTCGCTGCCAAGATGGGAATCTCATACGTCCCGGCAGGATGGCACCTTGGTAGACAAGGACGAATAAATCAGGAACTAACATGAAGTTTAACCCCTTCCCGACATTTGACTAATCCATACGCCAAAGTCGGGAAGGGGAAGTATGGAACGGGCTCACGGAGTGAACCCGCTTCATACGATGCCGGTGTCGGCTGTATATGACACTCGTGCGCGATCCCGCTTGTTTAACTCGTTAAATGCCGCGGTCAATAGCGAGCACAGCATTTAAATCGTTAGAAAGAGGGGGGCGACCCCCTCTAACAGCTCATCACGCCCCCCCGCAATGCAATCGTGGAAAGCGATGGTTGCTATGGCTGCCTGGGGGCCTAATGAAGGCCCCTGGTCCGCCATCTTTGTGCGCCTATTAAGCTATGCCTCCGGCAGGGCTTAATAGTTGCCTGTCAGAATCACGATATATACATTAGTATTGCAGTATATAGTGCAGGCGATCTGACGATCGCTGGTTGAAGTCCCCTAGGGGGACTAATAAAAAAAGTACAAATTAGTCAAATAAAGTTGTAAGATGAAAAGTCCAAACACCCCCCTTTTCCCATTTCCCCCTAGAGCATAGTAAAAAATAAAGAAACATAATTGGTATCGCCGCGTCCGTAAACTATTACAATACATCATTATGTAACCCGCACGGGGAACGCCGTAAAAAAATACATTGTAAGCGCCAGAATCTCTATTTTTTGATCACCTCATCGCCCACAAAAGATGAAATAAAAACTCATCTAAATATAAAAGTTACGGCTCTCAGAATTTGGCGACACAAAATACATTTTCTTTTTTACACTTCGGTTTTTAGTAAAAGTTGTAAAATATAGAAAAAACGACATATATTTGGTATCGCCGCAATCGAATCGACCCACAGAAAAGAGTTAACATGTTGTTTTAATTGCACAGAGAATTCCGTAAAAACGACGGCCAAAAAACCATGGAGGAATCGCTGTTTTTTTTCATTTTCTACCCCACAATTATTTTTTTTCCCGTTTCCAAGTACATTATATGGCACGATAAACGACAACTCGCCCTGCAAAAATCAAGCCCTCATAGGACTATATCGACGGGAAAATAAAGACGTTATGGCTTTTGGAAGGTGGGAGGAAAAAACGAAAATGAAAATCTGAAAAAGGGCTGCGGCTGGAAGGGGTTAAGGACTTGTCACACGTAATCTTATCCTCACGATGCGTACAATTTTGGCGCAGAAATTCACCTGCGGTATGTATTTTTCGTACCGCAGAATGTGAATTCCTGCTACGGAAAGTGGACTGAATTGCTGCAGTAAAAAATGCAGGAAATGTTGCTGTTTTAGGCCCCATGCACACAAACATATTTTTTCCTGTCCGTAAACACGGGTCCGGTGTCACCAGTATTCCACCCGTATTTACGGACCCATTTTCTCTGCACTAATCGGCAGCCCCTTCTCTCTATCAGGATAGAGAGAAGGGGCAGACCTTTCCGCAGCGTTTGAAAGTACAAAAAAGTTCATACGTACCCCGGCCGTTGTCTTGGTGACGCGTCCCTCTCTTGACATCCAGTCCGACCTTCCTGGATGACGCGGCAGTCCATGTGACCGCTGCAGCCTGTGATTGGACTGGAGGAAGAAGAAGAAAAAGCTTAAGTCTACAATCATTTTGTACATAGAAAGAATCCAAAATCAAAACACAGAACTAGAGTGTCATCTAGTGGAGAAACAACAGAATGCAGGAACTCATATTCATATATATATATATACATATAAATAAAAGAATATTTCTAGAGCAGCCTTTTTTCAGACTGTCCCTAATGCATTCCTCCCAAGTGCCCAATCACAATCCTGCGTAGCCCCTGCCGAGTAGGAGCTCTTGCTACGTGAGAGTGGCCACAGATTCATTGTGATTGGGGCACTGTGCTGGTGCTGTTGTGGGAAAGATATTATTGGAGCATTGTGGGTGAAAACTGGGACTTGGCTATAAGGAGTGCAGAGGCAGCAGTCGTATCTGGGTTCCAGTGCCTGAGGCGGCGCAAAGGCCCCTCTATCACATAAGAAGGCACCAGTATTATAAATGGCACCTGGTAGGTGGGGGTCCCTGTTACAGATCTCTCAATGGGGCCCATACATCTGACTAGAACTGTTGTTGCAGCTATCACTGTGACTGTGGTTGGCACTGTTATGGGAGTACTGTGGCTGGAATGATTATTGGAGCACTGGCTGGCACTGTTATGGGAGCACTGTGGCTGGCACTGTTATGGGACCACTGTGGCTGGCACTGTTATGGGAGCACTGTGGCTGGCACTGTTATGGGAGCACTGGTTGGCACTGTTATGGGAGCACTGGTTGGCACTGTTATGGGAGCACTGTGGCTGGCACTGTTATGGGAGCACTGTGGCTGGCACTGTTATGGGAGCACTGTGGCTGGCACTGTTATGGGAGCACTGTGGCTGGCACTGTTATGGGAGCACTGTGGCTGGCACTGTTATGGGAGCACTGTATCTGGCACTGTTATGGGAGCACTGTATCTGGCACTGTTATGGGAGCATTGTGGCTGGCACTGTTATGGGAGCACTGTGGCTGGCACTGTTATGGGAGCACTGTGGCTGGCACTGTTATGGGAGCACTGTGGCTGGCACTGTTATGGGAGCACTGTGGCTGGCACTGTTATGGGAGCACTGTGGCTGGCACTGTTATGGGAGCACTGTGGCTGGCACTGTTATGGGAGCACTGTGGCTGGCACTGTTATGGGAGCACTGTGGCTGGCACTGTTATGGGAGCACTGTGGCTGGCACTGTTATGGGAGCACTGTGAAAAGTAAAAATCCCCCTTTTTCCCTTTTCAGTCCTTTATTATTAATAAAAATAGATAAACAAACAAATAAACTATACATAATTGGTATCGCCGCGTCCGTAACGGCCTGAACTACAAAATTATTTCATTATTTATCCCGCACGGTGAACGCCGTAAAATAAAATAAAAATAAACCGTCCCATAATCACAATTCTTTGGTCACTTCACCTCCCAAAAAAATTGAATAAAAAGAGATCAAAAAGTCGCATGTACCGAAAAATGGTCCTGATTGAAACTACAGTTCGTTACGCAAAAAATAAGTCCTCGCTCGGCTTTATTGATTGAAAAATAAAAACGTTCTGGCTCTTAGAATAAGGAACACAAAAAGTGAATGATTGTTTACAAAACGTATTTTATTGTGCAAACGCCATAAGACATAAAAAACTATAAACATCTGGTATCGCCGTAATCGTATCGCCCCGCAGAATAAAGTGAATATGTCATTTATAGCGCACGGTGAACGCTGCAGAAACTATAAACATCTGGTATCGCCGTAATCGTATCACCACGCAGAATAAAGTGAATGTGTCATTTATAGCACACGGTGAACGCTGTAAAAACTATAAACATCTGGTATCGCCGTAATCGTATCGCCCCGCAGAATAAAGTGAATGTGTCATTTATAGCGCACGGTGAACGCTGCAGAACCTATAAACATCTGGTATCGCCGTAATCGTATCGCCCCGCAGAATAAAGTGAATATGTCATTTATAGCGCACGGTGAACGCTGCAGAAACTATAAACATCTGGTATCGCCGTAATCGTATCGCCCCGCAGAATAAAGTGAATGTGTCATTTATAGCGCACGGTGAACGCTGCAGAAACTATAAACATCTGGTATCGCCGTAATCGTATCGCCCCGCAGAATAAAGTGAATGTGTCATTTATAGCGCACGGTGAACGCTGCAGAAACTATAAACATCTGGTATCGCCGTAATCGTATCGCCCCGCAGAATAAAGTGAATATGTCATTTATAGCGCACGGTGAACGCTGCAGAAACTATAAACATCTGGTATCGCCGTAATCGTATCGCCCCGCAGAATAAAGTGAATATGTCATTTATAGAGCACGGTGAACGCTGTAAAAACTATAAACATCTGGTATCGCCGTAATCGTATCGCCCCGCAGAATAAAGTGAATATGTCATTTATAGCGCACGGTGAACGCTGCAGAAACTATAAACATCTGGTATCGCCGTAATCGTATCGCCCCGCAGAATAAAGTGAATATGTCATTTATAGCGCACGGTGAACGCTGCAGAAACTATAAACATCTGGTATCGCCGTAATCGTATCGCCCCGCAGAATAAAGAGAATATGTCATTTATAGCGCACGGTGAACGCTGCAGAAACTATAAACATCTGGTATCGCCGTAATCGTATCGCCCCGCAGAATAAAGTGAATGTGTCATTTATAGCGCACGGTGAACGCTGTAATAACTACAAACATCTGGTATCGCCGTAATCGTATCGCCCCGCAGAATAAAGTGAATATGTCATTTATAGCGCACGGTGAACGCTGCAGAAACTATAAACATCTGGTATCGCCGTAATCGTATCGCCCCGCAGAATAAAGTGAATATGTCATTTATAGCGCACGGTGAACGCTGCAGAAACTATAAACATCTGGTATCGCCGTAATCGTATCGCCCCGCAGAATAAAGTGAATGTGTCATTTATAGCGCACGGTGAACGCTGCAGAAACTATAAACATCTGGTATCGCCGTAATCGTATCGCCCCGCAGAATAAAGTGAATATGTCATTTATAGCGCACGGTGAACGCTGCAGAAACTATAAACATCTGGTATCGCCGTAATCGTATCGCCCCGCAGAATAAAGTGAATATGTCATTTATAGCGCACGGTGAACGCTGTAAAAACTATAAACATCTGGTATCGCCGTAATCGTATCGCCCCGCAGAATAAAGTGAATATGTCATTTATAGCGCACGGTGAACGCTGTAATAACTATAAACATCTGGTATCGCCGTAATCATATCGCCCCGCAGAATAAAGTGAATATGTCATTTATAGCGCACGGTGAACGCTGCAGAAACTATAAACATCTGGTATCGCCGTAATCGTATCGCCCCGCAGAATAAAGTGAATATGTCATTTATAGCGCACGGTGAACGCTGCAGAAACTATAAACATCTGGTATCGCCGTAATCGTATCGCCCCGCAGAATAAAGTGAATGTGTCATTTATAGCGCACGGTGAACGCTGTAAAAACTATAAACATCTGGTATCGCCGTAATCGTATCGCCCCGCAGAATAAAGTGAATATGTCATTTATAGCGCACGGTGAACGCTGCAGAAACTATAAACATCTGGTATCGCCGTAATCGTATCGCCGCGCAGAATAAAGTGAATATGTCATTTATAGCGCACGGTGAACGCTGCAGAAACTATAAACATCTGGTATCGCCGTAATCGTATCACCACGCAGAATAAAGTGAATGTGTCATTTATAGCGCACGGTGAACGCTGCAGAAACTATAAACATCTGGTATCGCCGTAATCGTATCGCCCCGCAGAATAAAGTGAATATGTCATTTATAGCGCACGGTGAACGCTGCAGAAACTATAAACATCTGGTATCGCCGTAATCGTATCGCCCCGCAGAATAAAGTGAATATGTCATTTATAGCGCACGGTGAACGCTGCAGAAACTATAAACATCTGGTATCGCCGTAATCGTATCGCCCCGCAGAATAAAGTGAGTATGTCATTTATAGCGCACGGTGAACGCTGCAGAAACTATAAACATCTGGTATCGCCGTAATCGTATCGCCCCGCAGAATAAAGTGAATATGTCATTTATAGCGCACGGTGAACGCTGCAGAAACTATAAACATCTGGTATCGCCGTAATCGTATCGCCCCGCAGAATAAAGTGAATATGTCATTTATAGCGCACGGTGAACGCTGTAAAAACTATAAACATCTGGTATCGCCGTAATCGTATCGCCCCGCAGAATAAAGTGAATATGTCATTTATAGCGCACGGTGAACGCTGCAGAAACTATAAACATCTGGTATCGCCGTAATCGTATCGCCCCGCAGAATAAAGTGAATGTGTCATTTATAGCGCACGGTGAACGCTGCAGAAACTATAAACATCTGGTATCGCCGTAATCGTATCGCCCCGCAGAATAAAGTGAATATGTCATTTATAGCGCACGGTGAACGCTGCAGAAACTATAAACATCTGGTATCGCCGTAATCGTATCGCACCGCAGAATAAAGTGAATGTGTCATTTATAGCGCACGGTGAACGCTGTAAAAACTATAAACATCTGGTATCGCCGTAATCGTATCGCCCCGCAGAATAAAGTGAATATGTCATTTATAGCGCACGGTGAACGCTGTAATAACTACAAACATCTGGTATCGCCGTAATCGTATCGCTCCGCAGAATAAAGTGAATGTGTCATTTATAGCGCACGGTGAACGCTGCAGAAACTATAAACATCTGGTATCGCCGTAATCGTATCGCCACGCAGAATAAAGTGAATATGTCATTTATAGTGCACGGTGAACGCTGCAGAAACTATAAACATCTGGTATCGCCGTAATCGTATCGCCCCGCAGAATAAAGTGAATGTGTCATTTATAGCGCACGGTGAACGCTGCAGAAACTATAAACATCTGGTATCGCCGTAATCGTATCGCCCCGCAGAATAAAGTGAATGTGTCATTTATAGCGCACGGTGAACGCTGCAGAAACTATAAACATCTGGTATCGCCGTAATCGTATCGCCCCGCAGAATAAAGTGAATGTGTCATTTATAGCGCACGGTGAACGCTGCAGAAACTATAAACATCTGGTATCGCCGTAATCGTATCGCACCGCAGAATAAAGTGAATGTGTCATTTATAGCGCACGGTGAACGCTGCAGAAACTATAAACATCTGGTATCGCCGTAATCGTATCACCACGCAGAATAAAGGGAATATGTCATTTATAGCGCACGGTGAACGCTGCAGAAACTATAAACATCTGGTATCGCCGTAATCGTATCGCCCCGCAGAATAAAGTGAATATGTCATTTATAGCGCACGGTGAACGCTGCAGAAACTATAAACATCTGGTATCGCCGTAATCGTATCGCCCCGCAGAATAAAGTGAATGTGTCATTTATAGCGCACGGTGAACGCTGCAGAAACTATAAACATCTGGTATCGCCGTAATCGTATCGCCCCGCAGAATAAAGGGAATATGTCATTTATAGCGCACGGTGAACGCTGCAGAAACTATAAACATCTGGTATCGCCGTAATCGTATCGCCCCGCAGAATAAAGTGAATGTGTCATTTATAGAGCACGGTGAACGCTGCAGAAACTATAAACATCTGGTATCGCCGTAATCGTATCGCCGCAGAATAAAGTGAATATGTCATTTATAGTGCACGGTGAACGCAGCAGAAACTATAAACATCTGGTATCGCCGTAATCGTATCGCCCCGCAGAATAAAGTGAATGTGTCATTTATAGAGCACGGTGAACGCTGCAGAAACTATAAACATCTGGTATCGCCGTAATCGTATCGCTCCGCAGAATAAAGTGAATATGTCATTTATAGCGCACGGTGAACGCTGCAGAAACTATAAACATCTGGTATCGCCGTAATCGTATCGCCCCGCAGAATAAAGTGAATGTGTCATTTATAGCGCACGGTGAACGCTGCAGAAACTATAAACATCTGGTATCGCCGTAATCGTATCGCCCCGCAGAATAAAGTGAATATGTCATTTATAGCGCACGGTGAACGCTGCAGAAACTATAAACATCTGGTATCGCCGTAATCGTATCGCCCCGCAGAATAAAGTGAATATGTCATTTATAGCGCACGGTGAACGCTGCAGAAACTATAAACATCTGGTATCGCCGTAATCGTATCGCCCCGCAGAATAAAGTGAATGTGTCATTTATAGCGCACGGTGAACGCTGCAGAAACTATAAACATCTGGTATCGCTGTAATCGTATCGCCCCGCAGAATAAAGTGAATATGTCATTTATAGCGCACGGTGAACGCTGTAAAAACTATAAACATCTGGTATCGCCGTCATCGTATCGTCCCGCAGAATAAAGTGAATATGTCATTTATAGCGCACGGTGAACGCTGTAATAACTATAAACATCTGGTATCGCCGTAATCGTATCGCCCCGCAGAATAAAGTGAATATGTCATTTATAGCGCACGGTGAACGCTGCAGAAACTATAAACATCTGGTATCGCCGTAATCGTATCGCCCCGCAGAATAAAGTGAATATGTCATTTATAGCGCACGGTGAACGCTGCAGAAACTATAAACATCTGGTATCGCCGTAATCGTATCGCCCCGCAGAATAAAGTGAATATGTCATTTATAGCGCACGGTGAACGCTGCAGAAACTATAAACATCTGGTATCGCCGTAATCGTATCGCCCCGCAGAATAAAGTGAATATGTCATTTATAGCGCACGGTGAACGCTGCAGAAACTATAAACATCTGGTATCGCCGTAATCGTATCACCACGCAGAATAAAGTGAATGTGTCATTTATAGCGCACGGTGAACGCTGCAGAAACTATAAACATCTGGTATCGCCGTAATCGTATCGCCCCGCAGAATAAAGTGAATATGTCATTTATAGCGCACGGTGAACGCTGCAGAAACTATAAACATCTGGTATCGCCGTAATCGTATCGCCCCGCAGAATAAAGTGAATGTGTCATTTATAGCGCACGGTGAACGCTGCAGAAACTATAAACATCTGGTATCGCCGTAATCGTATCGCCCCGCAGAATAAAGTGAATATGTCATTTATAGCGCACGGTGAACGCTGCAGAAACTATAAACATCTGGTATCGCCGTAATCGTATCACCACGCAGAATAAAGTGAATGTGTCATTTATAGCGCACGGTGAACGCTGCAGAAACTATAAACATCTGGTATCGCCGTAATCGTATCGCCCCGCAGAATAAAGTGAATGTGTCATTTATAGCGCACGGTGAACGCTGCAGAAACTATAAACATCTGGTATCGCCGTAATCGTATCGCCCCGCAGAATAAAGTGAATGTGTCATTTATAGCGCACGGTGAACGCTGCAGAAACTATAAACATCTGGTATCGCCGTAATCGTATCGCCCCGCAGAATAAAGTGAATGTGTCATTTATAGCGCACGGTGAACGCTGCAGAAACTATAAACATCTGGTATCGCCGTAATCGTATCGCCCCGCAGAATAAAGTGAATGTGTCATTTATAGCGCACGGTGAACGCTGCAGAAACTATAAACATCTGGTATCGCCGTAATCGTATCGCCACGCAGAATAAAGTGAATATGTCATTTATAGCGCACGGTGAACGCTGCAGAAACTATAAACATCTGGTATCGCCGTAATCGTATCGCCCCGCAGAATAAAGTGAATATGTCATTTATAGCGCACGGTGAACGCTGCAGAAACTATAAACATCTGGTATCGCCGTAATCGTATCGCCCCGCAGAATAAAGTGAATATGTCATTTATAGCGCACGGTGAACGCTGCAGAAACTATAAACATCTGGTATCGCCGTAATCGTATCGCCCCGCAGAATAAAGTGAATATGTCATTTATAGCGCACGGTGAACGCTGCAGAAACTATAAACATCTGGTATCGCCGTAATCGTATCGCCCCGCAGAATAAAGTGAATATGTCATTTATAGCGCACGGTGAACGCTGCAGAAACTATAAACATCTGGTATCGCCGTAATCGTATCGCCCCGCAGAATAAAGTGAATGTGTCATTTATAGCACACGGTGAACGCTGCAGAAACTATAAACATCTGGTATCGCCGTAATCGTATCGCCCCGCAGAATAAAGTGAATGTGTCATTTATAGCGCACGGTGAACGCTGCAGAAACTATAAACATCTGGTATCGCCGTAATCGTATCGCCCCGCAGAATAAAGTGAATATGTCATTTATAGCGCACGGTGAACGCTGTAATAACTATAAACATCTGGTATCGCCGTAATCGTATCGCCCCGCAGAATAAAGTGAATGTGTCATTTATAGCGCACGGTGAACGCTGCAGAAACTATAAACATCTGGTATCGCCGTAATCGTATCGCCCCGCAGAATAAAGTGAATGTGTCATTTATAGCGCACGGTGAACGCTGCAGAAACTATAAACATCTGGTATCGCCGTAATCGTATCGCCCCGCAGAATAAAGTGAATGTGTCATTTATAGCGCACGGTGAACGCTGCAGAAACTATAAACATCTGGTATCGCCGTAATCGTATCGCCCCGCAGAATAAAGTGAATATGTCATTTATAGCGCACGGTGAACGCTGCAGAAACTATAAACATCTGGTATCGCCGTAATCGTATCGCCCCGCAGAATAAAGTGAATATGTCATTTATAGCGCACGGTGAACGCTGCAGAAACTATAAACATCTGGTATCGCCGTAATCGTATCGCCCCGCAGAATAAAGTGAATGTGTCATTTATAGCGCACGGTGAACGCTGCAGAAACTATAAACATCTGGTATCGCCGTAATCGTATCGCCCCGCAGAATAAAGTGAATGTGTCATTTATAGCGCACGGTGAACGCTGCAGAAACTATAAACATCTGGTATCGCCGTAATCGTATCGCCCCGCAGAATAAAGTGAATATGTCATTTATAGCGCACGGTGAACGCTGCAGAAACTATAAACATCTGGTATCGCCGTAATCGTATCGCCCCGCAGAATAAAGTGAATGTGTCATTTATAGCGCACGGTGAACGCTGCAGAAACTATAAACATCTGGTATCGCCGTAATCGTATCGCCCCGCAGAATAAAGTGAATGTGTCATTTATAGAGCACGGTGAACGCTGCAGAAACTATAAACATCTGGTATCGCCGTAATCGTATCGCCCCGCAGAATAAAGTGAATATGTCATTTATAGCGCACGGTGAACGCTGCAGAAACTATAAACATCTGGTATCGCCGTAATCGTATCGCCACGCAGAATAAAGTGAATATGTCATTTATAGCGCACGGTGAACGCTGCAGAAACTATAAACATCTGGTATCGCCGTAATCGTATCGCCCCGCAGAATAAAGTGAATGTGTCATTTATAGCGCACGGTGAACGCTGCAGAAACTATAAACATCTGGTATCGCTGTAATCGTATCGCCCCGCAGAATAAAGTGAATGTGTCATTTATAGCGCACGGTGAACGCTGCAGAAACTATAAACATCTGGTATCGCCGTAATCGTATCGCACCGCAGAATAAAGTGAATATGTCATTTATAGCGCACGGTGAACGCTGCAGAAACTATAAACATCTGGTATCGCCGTAATCGTATCGCCCCGCAGAATAAAGTGAATATGTCATTTATAGCGCACGGTGAACGCTGCAGAAACTATAAACATCTGGTATCGCCGTAATCGTATCGCCACGCAGAATAAAGTGAATATGTCATTTATAGCGCACGGTGAACGCTGCAGAAACTATAAACATCTGGTATCGCCGTAATCGTATCACCACGCAGAATAAAGTGAATGTGTCATTTATAGTGCACGGTGAACGCAGCAGAAACTATAAACATCTGGTATCGCCGTAATCGTATCACCACGCAGAATAAAGTGAATGTGTCATTTATAGCGCACGGTGAACGCTGCAGAAACTATAAACATCTGGTATCGCCGTAATCGTATCGCCCCGCAGAATAAAGTGAATATGTCATTTATAGCGCACGGTGAACGCTGCAGAAACTATAAACATCTGGTATCGCCGTAATCGTATCACCACGCAGAATAAAGTGAATATGTCATTTATAGCGCACGGTGAACGCTGCAGAAACTATAAACATCTGGTATCGCTGTAATCGTATCGCCCCGCAGAATAAAGTGAATGTGTCATTTATAGCGCACGGTGAACGCTGCAGAAACTATAAACATCTGGTATCGCCGTAATCGTATCGCCCCGCAGAATAAAGTGAATATGTCATTTATAGCGCACGGTGAACGCTGCAGAAACTATAAACATCTGGTATCGCCGTAATCGTATCGCCCCGCAGAATAAAGTGAATGTGTCATTTATAGCGCACGGTGAACGCTGCAGAAACTATAAACATCTGGTATCGCCGTAATCGTATCGCCCCGCAGAATAAAGTGAATATGTCATTTATAGCGCACGGTGAACGCTGTAATAACTATAAACATCTGGTATCGCCGTAATCGTATCGCCCCGCAGAATAAAGTGAATATGTCATTTATAGCGCACGGTGAACGCTGCAGAAACTATAAACATCTGGTATCGCCGTAATCGTATCGCCCCGCAGAATAAAGTGAATATGTCATTTATAGCGCACGGTGAACGCTGTAAAAAAAATAGAATAAAAAAACAATAGTAGAATTGCTGTTTTTTAGTCACCGCGCCACCTAAAAATAGAATAAAAACTGATCAAAAAGCCGCATGCACCCCATGAAAACTACAATGGATTCCTCAAGGGGTCTAGTTTCCAAATTGGGGTCACTTTTGGTGGTTTTCCACTGTTTTGGCACCACAAGACCTCTTCAAACCGGACATGGTGCCTAATAAAAAAGAGGCCTCATAATCCGCTAGGTGCTCCTTTGCTTCGGAGGCCGGTGCTTCAGTCCATTACCGCACTAGGGCCACGTGTGGGATATTTCTCAAAACTGCAGAATCCGGGTAATAAGTATCGAGTTGCGTTTCTCTGATAAATCCTTTTGTGTTATAAAAAAAATGGTATAAAGAGGATTTTCTGACAAAAATAAATATGTAAATTTCACCTCTACTTTGCTGTAAATTCCTGTGAAACACCTAAAGGGTTCATAAACTTTCTAAATGCTGTTGTGAATACTTTGAGGGGTCTAGTTTCTAAAATGGGGTGTTTGATAGGGGTTTCTAATATATGGGCCCCTCAAAGCAACTTCAGAACTGAACTGGAACCTAAAAAAATAAATAAATGAGGCAATACTTGGCTTCTTACATTATACTGATAATGAGCCGTGCCCACCCCGTGATGACCCCAGTTTTGACCGTTTGTATAAACGGAGACCCCTATTAGACCGTTTCAGTGCCCGGTTTTCCCAATCATACACCCCGAGAAGTGTATTTCTATTGATGAGTCCTTGGTACATTTTAAAGGGAGGGTTCAATTCAGCCAGTACCTGCCGGGTAAGAGGGCAAGGTATGGCGTGAAGATGTATAAGCTGCGAGAGGGCATCAGGGTATACCTACAAATTTAGGATACATGAAGGGAAAGGCACCATTATTCAGCCCCCAGAATGCCCCCCCTTACTGGGAGTTAATGCAAAAATTGTGTGGGATTTGGTGCACCCACTGCGGGACCAGGGTTACCACCTCTACCTGGATAATTTTTATACCAGCGTCAAACTCTTCAACTGCCTCGCTTCCAGTCCTGTGGCATGCGGCACTGCTAGAAGAAACCTGAGAGGCCTCCCTAAGACTCTGCTTGGGTAAACACTCAGTAGGGGTGAGAGCAGGGCACAATCCAGCAGCAACATATTGTGTGTCAAGTACAAGACAAGAGAGATGCCACACCAATACCCATGTACCTGTACGAGGTACCAGTACAGAGACCCCCAAACCAGACTGCATCCTGGACTACAATAGGTACATGGGAGGGGTGGACTTGTCAGATCAAGTCCTGAAGCCCTACAGAGCCATGCGGTGTGGTATAAGAAGCCGGCCGTGCACATCATACTGATGGCTTTGTATAATGTGTACGTGATACGTCGATGTGCAGGCCAGACGGGAACTTTCCTGGAATTTCAAGAGGTGATTATCAAGAAACTAATTTTTAGGGACTAAGAAGGGGGACACCCAGTACTTCTGGAAGCGAGCCCACACGCATCGTACCAGGGCAACACTTTCCAGGAGAAGTTCCCCAAACTGGCAAGAAAGGAAAAAGTCAAAAGAGGTGCAAAGTCTGCTATAAGAGGGGGATAAGGGAGGACACAATATATCAATGTGACGTGTCCCGAAAAACTAAGGCTCCGTATGAAAGAGTGCTTCAAAATGTATCATACATCCCATGATTTTTAATCTACCCCAGTTTTACTTACCCTGATGCACTCCGCACAGCTTATCCCCTCATCTTTCCCTTCTGAGCCCTGATGTGTGTCCAGGCAGCTGATAACAGCCACATGTAGGGTATTGCCAAACCCGTGAGAACCCACATTACAGTTTATGGGGTGTAGGTCTCCGGTAAAAATGCTCACTACACCTCTAGATGAATGCCTTAAGGGCGTAGTTTTAAAATTGGGTCACTTCTCAGAGGTTTCAACTGTACTGGGACCTCAGGGGCTTCTGCATACATGACTTCACACCAGAAAATCCCCAGTAGGCCAAATGGTGGTCCTTTCCTTCTGAGCCCTCCCATGAGCCCAAATGTCAGTTTATCACCACAAATTGGGCATTGGCGCACTAAGGACACATTGGGCAACAAAATGGGGTATTTTATTTCTTGTGAAAATAATATATTTTGAGCTAAAAAAACATATTATTGGAAAAATTTTTATTTTTTTAAATTCCCAGCCCAATTCAAATAAGTTCTGTGAAGAAACTATGGGGGTCTAAATGGTCACATAACCCATCAATTAATTCCTTGAGAGGTGTAGTTTCCAAAATGGGGTCACTTCTGGTGGGCTTCCATTGCTTTGATACCTCTGGGGCTCTGCAAATGCGACATGGCACCCGAAAACCAATCCAGCAAAATCTGTACTCCAAAGAACACACAGCGCTCCTTCCCTTCTGAGGCCTCCCATGGGCCCAAACGGCAGTTTATCACCACAAATGGGGTATTGCTGCACTCAGGAGAAATTGGGCAACAAAATGGGGTATTTTGTTCCCTGTGAAAATAAGAAATTTTTATCATAAAAGACATCTTATTGGAAAAAAATGTCATTTTTTTTAATTTCACAGCCCAATTCAAATAGGGGCTGTGAAAAAACTGTGCGGTCAAAATGGTAACAACAACCATAAATGAATTCCTTGAGGGGTGTAGTTTCTGAAATGGGGTCACTTTTGTGGGATTCCTTCTGTTTTGGCACCTCAACACCTCTTCAAACCTGGCATGCTGCCTAAAATATATTCTAATAAAAAAGAGGCTTCAAAATGCACTAGGTGCTTCTTTGCTTCTACGGCTTGTGTTTTAGTCCACGAGCGAACTAGAGCCACATGTGGGACATTTCTAAAAACTGCAGAATCTGGACAATACATATTTAGTGGTGTTTCTCTGGTAAAACCTTCTGGGTTAAAGAAAAAATTTGAATACAATTGAAATTCAGCAAGAAAAATAGTACTTTGCATTAATTTCTGTGAAATGCCTAAAGGGTTAAATAAACATTCTAAATGCTGTTTTGAATACTTTGAGGGGTCTAGTTTTCAAAATGGGGTGTTTTATGGGGGTTTCTAATACATAGGCCCCTCAAAGCCACTTCGGAACTGAACAGGTACCTTAAAAAAAAGGCTTTTGAAATGTTCTTAAAAATATGAGAAATTGCTGTTTATGTTCTAAGCCTTGTAACGTCCAAGAAAAATAAAAGAATGTTCAAAAAACGATGCCAATCTAAAGGAGACATATGGGAAATGTGAACTAGTAACTATTTTGGGTGGTATAACCGTCTGTTTTACAAGCAGATGCATTTAAATTCTGAAAAATTCTATTTTTTATAAATTTTCTCTTAATTTTGCAATTTTTCACCAATAAACACTGAAAATATCATCCAAATTTTACCACTAACATGAAGCCCAATGTGTCACGAGATAACATCTAAGAATCGCTTTGATAGGTTTAAGCATTCCGACGTTATTACCACATAAAGTGAAATATGTCAGATTTGAAAAATGGCCTCTGAGCCTTAAGGCCAAAACAAGGCTGCGTCCTTAACCCCTTAATGACCAGCCTATTTTAAACCTTAATGACCAAGCCATTTTTTACGTTTTTCCATCGTCGCATTCCAAGAGCTATAACCTTTTTATTTTTGCGTCGCCATAGCTGTATAAGGTCTTGTTTTTTGCGGGACAAGTTGTATTTTTTAATAGCACCATTTTAGGGTACATATTATTTATTGATTAACTTTTATTAACTTTTATTTGGGGGGAAATAGAAAAAAACCTGAAATGTTGCCACTCTTTTTCGCGTCTTAAATCTACGCCGTTTACCGTGTGATATAAATAACACAATAACTTTATTCAGCGGGTTGTTACGATTGCAACGATAACAAATTTGTATAGTTTTTGTATGTTTTACTACTTTTACACAGGAAAAACGCTTTTTTTTCAAAATTATTTGTTTTTGTGTCTCCATATTTGAAGAGCCGTAACGTTTTTATTTTTTCGCCGATGCGGTTGTATGAGGGCTTTTTTTTTGCGGGAAGACTTGTAGTTTTTATTGGTACCATGATCTAGCAGGCATTCACTCCAGGCAGACCTGGGGGCCTTTATTAGACCCCCGGCTGCCATTGGAGACACAGACACTCGGCGATCGTATCGCTGGGTGTCGGTGGGAGAGAGAGGGAGCATCTGCATCTGAGGGGTTAAACGGGTGAGATCGATACTAATATCGATCTCACCCGGCAGAGCAGGGACGCCTCCAGCCCTCAGCAGGGAGATTTGACAGCTCCCTGCTCTGTTTACTTATTCCGATGCCGCAACGTAAAAAGTCTATGACATCCAGGGCCGGCCTTAGGGTAGATGGCGCCCCGTGCGAAATAATCTTTCGGCGCCCCACACCATTATAAAAAATGCCCCATAAAAAAGCATAATTCCTCCCCACAGTATAATGCCCTATATAGTGCCCCCACACAGTGTAATGCCCCTTTAGTGCCCCACACACAGTATAATAATAATATTTAATAATGTAATATATTATAACGCCTTCAAGGACACAGTATTTTGTCCTCTAATTGTGCCCACACAGTGTTATGCCCCCTAAGTGCCACACACATTATATTGCCCCCTGTAGTGCCCCTACACAGTATGATGTCCGCTTAGTCGCCTCCACAGAGTAGAATGCCCCCACACGCCCCCCTAGTAGAAAGTGCCCCCTGTAGATTGTGCCTTACATCCTCCCTGTAGACAGTGCCATAATCCCCCACCTCCTCCTTGTAGACAGTGCCATACAGCCCCCACCTGCCCCTTGTAGTGTCATACAGCCCCACCTCCCTCTTGTACAGTGCCCCCCACCGCCCCCTTGTAGACAATGTCATACAGCACCCACCTCCCCATTATAGAAAGTGACATACAGCACCCACCTCCCCATTATAGAAAGTGACATACAGCCCCCACATCCCCCTTGTAGAGAGTGACATACAGCCCCCACATCCCCCTTGTAGACAGTGCCATACAGCCCCCACATCCCCCTTGTAGACAGTGCCATACAGCCCCCCACATCCCCCTTGTAGACAGTGCCATACTGCCCCCCACCTCCACCTGACAGGATCCTTGCATAGGCCGGCTTGATCCAGAGATGTCATCACGCCAACTGCGCAGGGATCCTGTCCCTGCGCCTCATAGGCTGCAGGTGCCGCTGTACCCTGCTACAGAGTTTCCCAACCTTTTCGGACTTGAGACACCCCTGGAAAAAATAAATACCAAAAATTGTTTAGAGAAAGACAGAAAATAGCTAAAAATAAGCACTACATTCTTAGGGTATGTTCACACAGCGTTTTTTTGTAAGGCAGAAAAAATCTGCTTTTGAATTGACAGCGTTATTTGATGGGGTTTTTTTTGCGTTTTTTTTTTAAGCCGTTGAAGCGAATGCAAAAGACGCAGCAAAAAAAGCTCCAAACGAGCGCCACATCTATTTTCTTCCTACTATTAATTTCAATTGGAGGTCAGAGGTGGAAACCACTTGAAGACCATCAGCCCCCCCCCCCACTCACAGTGAAATAACCATCAGCCCCCCACTCACAGTGAAATAACCATCAGCCCCCCACTCACAGTGAAATAACCATCAGCCCCTCCACTCACAGTGAAATAACCATCAGCCCCTCCACTCACAGTGAAATAACCATCAGCCCCCCACTCACAGTGAAATAACCATCAGCCCCCCACTCACAGTGAAATAACCATCAGCCCCCCACTCACAGTGAAATAACCATCAGCCCCCCACTCACAGTGAAATAACCATCAGCCCCCCACTCACAGTAACAACCATCAGCCCCCACTCACAGTGAAATAACCATCAGCCCCCCACTCACAGTGAAATAACCATCAGCCCCCCACTCACAGTGAAATAACCATCAGCCCCCCACTCACAGTGAAATAACCATCAGCCCCTCCACTCACAGTGAAATCACCATCAGCCCCTCCACTCACAGTGAAATAACCATCAGCCCCCCCACTCACAGTGAAATAACCATCAGCCCCCCACTCACAGTGAAATAACCATCAGCCCCCACTCACAGTGAAATAACCATCAGCCCCCCCCCACTCACAGTGAAATAACCATCAGCCCCCCACTCACAGTGAAATAACCATCAGCCCCCACTCACAGTGAAATAACCATCAGCCCCTCCACTCACAGTGAAATAACCATCAGCCCCTTCACTCACAGTGAAATAACCATCAGCCCCTCCACTCACAGTGAAATAACCATCAGCCCCCCACTCACAGTGAAATAACCATCAGCCCCCCCACTCACAGTGAAATAACCATCAGCCCCTCCACTCACAGTAAGGCTGGGTTCACACACACTATTTACGGACGTAATTCGGGCGTTTTAGCCCCGAATTACGTCCGAAAATGCGGCTCAAAAGCGCCGGCAAACATGTGCCCATTCATTTGAATGGGTCTTATGATGTTCTGTGCCGACGGTCATTTTTTTTACGCGTCAAAAAAGTGCCTGTCACTTCTTGAGACGTAATTGGATCCGTTTTCCATGGACTCCATGGAAAAACAGCTCCAATTACATCCGTCATGGACGCAGCGAAAAGCGCCTGCACATGCCATTACAGCTGAAATTCCGGAGCTGTTTTCTCCTGAAAACAGCTCCGTAAATTCATCCGTAACGGAGGCTGCCGTGTGAACATACCCTAAAATGACCATCAGCCCCCCACTCACAGTAAAACGACCATCAGCCCCCCACTCACAGTAAAACGACCATCAGCCCCCCACTCACAGTAAAACGACCATCAGCCCCCCACTCACAGTAAAATGAAAATCAGCCCGCCACTCACAGTAAAATGACCATTAGCCCCCCACTCACAGTAAAACTACCATCAGCCCCCCACTCACAGTAATACGACCATCAGCCCCCCACTCACAGTAAAATGAAAATCAGCCCGCCACTCACAGATGCCCCCTGTAGATAGTGTCACACAGCCCCCTGTAGATAGTGTCACACAGCTCCCTTGTAGGTAGTGCCACACAGCCCCCTTGTAGGTAGTGCCACACAGCCCTCTTGTAGGTAGTGCCACACAGCCCCCTGTAGATAGTGTCACACAGCCCCCTTGTAGGTCGTGCCACACAGCCCCCTTGTAGGTCGTGCCACACAGCCCCCTTGCTGCACAGCCCCCTGTAGGTAGTGCCACACAGCCCCCTGTAGGTAGTGCCACACAGCCCCCTGTAGGTAGTGCCACACAGCCCTCTTGTAGGTAGTGCCACACAGCCCCTTTGTAGGTAGTAGGGATGTCACGATACCAGAATTTGGACTTAGATACCGATACTTCGTGTAGTATTGCGATTTCGATACCAAAACGATACTTTGCCAACAGTAATAAAAAAAAGTTCTTCCATTTTCGGATGTGAGGCGCGAGGTGTAATGATGAATTTAACCTCCATTTGCCTCACATTAATAGTAATTATCATGTTTCTCAGTCATATTGGGTTAATGTGTGAGGTACATGATGGGGTTAATTACTATTAATGTGAGGCACATGGAGGTTAAATTCATCACACCTCGCACCTCACATTAATAAGTGAAAGAAGTTTTTTTTTAGTTTTTTTTACAGCGTACACATCATAAATGACGCAAAAAAATTGTTGTGCAGGTTATTACGGCCGCGCCAATACCGAATGTGTGTATTTTATATATTGAGACTTATTTTAATGTTTATTGCAAAAAAAAGGTGTATGTGTATTTTACTTTATCTTTAAACTTTAATGTACTGGCTTATATCAGATATATGCCAGTACATTAGCCTGTGGACGGATTGTACACAGGCAGTTGTTAGGACATACCTCAGTATGCCCTAACAACAGGAAATATGGTAGGACAGCCCTGGGGTCCTTCACTAGACCCTGGGCTGTCTGCCCATGTATGGTATGGCCCTCGATCGCGTCACAGGAATTCCCTGTGACGCGATCCAGGGGCATCCCCCCTCCTCACTTTCCCCTGAATGCTGCAGTCAGCTTTGATCGCAGCATTCAGGAGAATAGCGGCGGAGATGAGCGGTTTCTCTGATCTCCGCCGTTATAGAGCGGGGCTGCGGCTGTGTAATACAGTCATTGCCCCGCTCCTGACATTAAGTGCACGCGCGGTCAGCATGAGGTGAGCAGTGCGGCCGTCATGTTCTGTTTTCAGTGCCGCCGCTCATTAGTGCAGCGCTGGCCGCATCGCATCATCCTCGCGGCGCGCACTTGTCAGGACTCAGGAGCGGGGCAATGGCTGTATTACCCAGCCGCAGCCCCGCTCTCATTCATCATGTATTACTATACTTACCGGTGTGGCTCTAACCATTTGGGGATGCACAGTATCGAAACAGTATCGAAGTTTCGATGCATTGTGCACCCTAGTAATTAGTGCCACAAATCCCCCCCTTGTAGGTAGTGCCACACAGATCCCTTGTAGTGCCACACACACCCTTGTAGGTAGTGCCACACAGCCCCCATGTAGGTAGCACTCCCTTCCTGTAGATAGCGCCACTGTAGCTCCCTGTGGCTGGGGATTCCGCTCCTTGACGGAGTGCTTGATGTCTTTGTCCATATATGAACAGTGACATCAGAGGAAACTAACTCCTGAAGCGGAATCCCTGTCCTCAGCATTGCCGACGCTGTGACCGGGGATTCCACTCCAGGAGAAGCCCCTGACGTCTCTGTCCATTTAGTCGGGGGGGGTGCTCTCGTCCGTGGCAGTTGTCCAGAGGAGTGTCGCGGCACCCGTGGAGGGTTCTCATGGGAACCTCATGCTGGGAACCACCAGCCTAGTAGATCGCAGTCAGGGAGATACCTCCCCGCTCCGCTATAGTGTTGAATAGTATCTGCGTCTTTAGCAGGGCCGTATTTACATCTCACGCTGCCCTCGGCACTAAGCCTGAATATACCTCCATTACAGGCCTATTTAGTTTAGCCAATTATCTTCATGATTTACCAGTTTCTGACCAATTATAATGATATTTGCTCAGTGTTCACAAAGGAGAAGATCAATGATAAAAACTTTGCTTATCGTTAATCTCTAATGAGATAAAAAAAGGTAATACACCCGGCCGTAGTCATAGCGATGCGTATTCTGTTCTGAGCGTAGCCCCGCCTCCAGGGATGACGATGCATCCCATGTGACAGCTTCAGCCAATCAAAGGCCAATCAAAGGCTGCAGCTGTCACATGGACTACAGCGTCATCGCAGGAGGCGGGGCTACGCTCAGAGAGAGAGAGGGACTACGGCTGGGAGTATTAGCTTTTTTTTAAATTTATTTCTGCAGTCTTTCCGCCCAAAAAACTGCACCAAAATTTGGTGCAGTTTTTCAGGTGAAATTCCCTGCGGTTCTCAGGACGTATACACTGTGTGGTTTTACGTATCCGCCCTGTGTGTTCCTACCCTTATAATCAAGTTGCTCTCCCCACAAATATTATCTCTAAGGGCTTATTCAGACGAATGGGATATATGTCCGTGCAATGCGCGTGATTTTCACACGCGTGGCACGGACCTATATCAGTCTATGGGGCCGTGCAGACATGTGCGTGATTTTTACTCAGCGTGTGTCCGCTGCGCAAAAGTCACGACATGTCCGTTCTTTGAGCGTTTTTTGCGCATCACGCACCCATTGAAGTCAAAACCACGCATGCCACACGGAAGCACTAACGTGCGAACAGCGTGATTCGCGCAACAGCAGTCAAAAGGATGAATGAAAACAGAAAAGCACCACGTGCTTTTCTGTTTACAAACATCCAAATGGAGTGTCATAATGATGGTGGCTGCGCGAAAAGCACGCAGCCGCGCATCATATGCTGCTGCCGCACGGAGCTGTCAAGTGTCTTTTGCGCACGCAAAACGTTGCGTTTTTTGCAAGCGCAAAAAGCACACGCTCGTGTGAATCCAGCCTAAGGCTTTATTCAGACGAACGGGAAAAACGTCCGTGCAACGCGCGTGATTTGCACGCGCGTTGCACGGACCTATATTAGTCTATGGGGCCGTGCGGACATGTGCGTGATTTTTACTCAGCGTGAGTCCGCTGAAAAAAAGTCACGACGTGTCCGTTCTTTGGGCGTTTTTCGCACATCACGCACCCATTGAAGTCAATGGGTGCATGAAAACCACGCATGCAGCACGGATGCACTTCCGTGCGAACTGCGTGATTCGCGCAAGAGCTGTCAAACTCTGAATGTAAACAGAAAATCACCACGTGCTTTTCTGTTTACAAACATCCAAACGGAGTGTCTTTGAGATGAGCGAACCCGGACAACCGAACCGAACTTCACCGGGTTCGGCCGAACTCGTTTTGACCGAACCTGGCAAAAAAAATTCCGGTACGCGACGTCAGGAGATAGTCACTGTCTGTGCTGCAAGAGTTAAACTGTTTCAGCACCCTGGACAGTGACTTCCGAACCCAATATACATGAACGTGTAAAAAAACAAGAAGTTCTGACTTACCGAGAACTCCCGGCTTCTTCCTCCAGTCTGACCTCCCGGGATGACAATTCAGTCCAAGTGACAGCTCCAGCCAATCACAGGCCAAGCACAGGCTGCAGCGGTCACATGGACTGCCGCGTCATCCAGGGAGGTGGGGCCAGATGCCAAGAGAGGCGCGTCACCAAGGCAACGGCCGGGAGGGAAGTTCTCGTTAAGTACGAACGTCTTTTTTTTTTAACAGGTTGCTCAATATTGTGATCGGAATTCACTGTCGAGGGTGCTGAAAGAGTTACTGCCGATCAGTTAACTCTTTCAGCACCCTGGACAGTGACTATTTACTGACGTCGACTAGCCTCATCTCTATGATGGCGGCTGCGCGAAAATCACGCAGCTGCGCATCATACACTGATGACAGACGGAGCTGTCAAGTGGTTTCTGCGCGCGCAAAACGCAGCATTTTTGCGTCCGCAAAAACGCCACGCTCGTGTGAATCCAGCCTAAGGGTAAGGCCACACGGAGCGGCCCTGACACGGTCGCAACGCAGCTAACAACCACGCCGGCACCATGTTCAGTGCGGATGTCAAACAGCCTGTTAGTGGCCGCACGTATTCCGGTTACATTCGCATGCGCTCTGCCACTCCATTCATTCTCTATGGGAGCGCCGGGGATAGCCGAGTGCAGTGTTCGGCTTTTTCCAGCGCTCCCATAGAGAATGGATAGGGGGTAAGTTGTTGTAATTTGCTAAATCGTGCGGCCATAAAGGGTGTATTAATTCATGGCCGCACGATTTTGCAGATAAAGGGACGGTTTACCCGCGTTAACGTGCGGCCATGAATTAATACACCCTTTATGGCCACACGATTTAGCAAATTACAACAACTTACCCCCTATCCATTCTCTATGGGAGCGCCGGAAAAAGCAGAACACTGCACTCGGCTATCTCCGGCGCTCCCATAGAGAATGAATGGAGCGGCAGTGCGCACGCGAATGTAACCGGAATACCCCTTAACGAGGTATTTGACAGCCGCTCCTACATAGTGCCAGCGCGGTTGTTGGCCGCGTTGCGACAGTGTCAGGGCCGCTCCGTGTGGCCGTACCCTAAAGAATCCATTCTCCCCATACATAACGCTAAGTTCCCCTCCCCCATGATTCATAATAAGCTCCTACACCACAAAATAAACTATACAGAAGTCCCCCTCCCCACAAAATACATGTATAAAGAATCCCCCCACTCCTATAGCATTTAGAGCAATGTCCCCTCCCCCACAAAATACATGTATAAAGAATCCCCCCACTCCTATAGCATTTAGGGCAATGTCCCCTCACCTTTAAAATCGATCTGTAAAAAATACACACTTAAATCACCTATAACGTAGACTCCCCTCCCCCACAAAATCCATCTTTTAAAAAAACAAACAAAAACCATCCTGTTACACATCACTTAACCCCTTAGTGACCAGCCCATTTTAGGCCTTAATGACCAAGCTATTTTATTCGTTTTTCTATAGTCGCATTCAAAGAGCTATAACTTCTTTATTTTTTCATCTACATAGCTGTATGAGGACTTGTTTTTTGCGGGATTAGTTGTACTTTTTAATAGCACCATTTTTGGGTACATACAATTTTTTTATTAACTTTTATTAACCTTCTTGGGGGGGATTATAAAAAAAACCTGAAATTCCGCCATTGTTCTATGCGTTTTTAAATTGACGCCGTTCACTATGCGACATAAATAACATGTTACCTTTATTCTATGGGTCGGTCCGATTACGGCGATACCACATATGTGGAGGTTTCTTATGTTTTACGACTTTTGCACAATAAAAACACTTTTGAACTAAAATTATTTGTTTTTGCATCGTCGCTTTCCAAGAGCTGTAATTTTTTTATTTTTCCATCAATGTAGTGATTTTTTGGGCTTGTTTTCTGCGGGACGAGACGTAATTTTGATTGGTACTGTTTTGGGGTGCATGGGACTTATTGATTCATTTTTATTATGACTTTTTTGGGGGGCAATGGAAAAAAATTGCAATTTCGCCATTGTTTTTTGCGTTTTTTTTTACGGTGTTCACTTTGCGGTTTAAATTACATATTAACTTTATTAATGGAGTCATTACGGTCGCGGCGATACCACATATGTGTACTTTTTTTTTTTTTTACACTTTTACTAAATAAAACCACTTTTTATGGAAAAAAATGGTTTTATTTATTTTTTTACTGTACTTTTTATTAATAATCTTTATTTCACTTTGATGACTTATTTTATTAGTCCCACTAGGGGACTTTACTGTGCGATCTTCCGATCGCTGCTATAATGCTCTGGTATACTTCGTATACCAGAGCATTATTGCCTGTCAGTGTAAATCTGACAGGCAATCTGTTAGGACGTGCCTCCGTCCTGGGGGCTTTTATCAAGCCCCCGGCTGCCATGACACCCCATCGGAGACCCGCGATTTCATTCGCGGGCCGCCGATGGGTGACAGGGGGAGCTCACTCCCTCTGTAAACAAAGTTAAATGCCGCGGTCGCTATTGACGGCGGCATTTAACGGATTAAACGGCCGCGATCGAAGTAAACTTCGATCGCGGCCGTTGGAGCAGGAGCTCAGCTGTCATCAGACAGCAGAGCCCCGGCACCAGCCTGCACGGGAGACCCGTGCAGGACTTAGACTAGGCTGACGTGAAAAGGTGTCAGCCTAGCCTAAAGCCCATTAGTGACTCACGTGAAAAGGCGTATTAGTGGTCACTAAGGGGTTAACCCCTTCCCTCTTTCCTCCTCCCTCACACAGCACATAAATAAACATAGATTAAGCTAAAGCCTCTGCTCTTACCTGACACTGGAGCTCCGTGGAGGAGTCTTCTCTGTGGCAGCAGCACAGCAGGAAGGAGCTGCGGGAGGCTCTGAGTGACACTGCAGTACAGGCTGTGCCGATTGGTGGAGCAGACAGAAGCACCTGCTGCTGCTCCTCCAATCAGCGCTCACTTCACACAGCCGTGAAGAGGAAGGAAAATGTCTCCTCTCTTCGGCTTGTACCCACTGGCGCCCCCCTTACAGCATGGCGGCCGGCGCCCTGTGCGCCTGCACGTGTCGCACATAGCTAAGGCCGGCCATGATGGCATCGGAATAAGGCCCGTTAGTGACCGACGTAGAAACACGATGGGCCGGTCACTAACGGCTTAAAATCTGCACTTACCCGTCATTGCTATTTGTTTTGGGACTGGTTTCCCTAAATATGGCACTACTTCTGCTATGGTTATGGGACTGTCACTTACCCTTAGATTTTATTATTTACTTCCTATTACTTCTCTGTTTGGGAGGCTTCCTCCTACCATTGTTCATATATCTCTGTAACAATTTCTACAGTTTGACTTTATTGTATTGCACTGCGTGCAAACTTTTGCAGTTTTGTGAAAATGTTTTATCTGCTCTGTTTAATTTCTAATAAAAAATTTTGATAACTAAAAAAATATATATTGTATTACGGTCTGTAGCCTTTGGGGGGAATATATTAACCTTTCTACAACAGTTTACTAGCGTAGAAAATTCACAAAAGTCGAAATTTTTAATGGCAGAAAAATGGGCGGGGCTTAGCAGAAATGGCCAACAATTTTACTATAATTTACGCCAGTAACTGATGTAAATTATAGCAGAAATCTATATGTATAGTGCGGCCCAGATTTATCTCTGGGGGGCGTAACAAGGCAAAGGTCCGTGCCAGACCCATACCTCCCCCCCAATCAGACTGTATGCCCCCCAATCAGACAATAAAATACATTTTAAAAATGTACTTACCTCACCACTCCGATTCTCCCTCCCGGATCCCCTCAGCCTCTTACAGCAGGCCGCAGCACGTAGAAAGTACTGATGACAGGCCGCGTTGCAGCTAAAAGATGCGACACATTTATTAAGAGTCGTTCGCCTGTTAATAAATGTGTTGCATCTTACTCCAGCAAACTGTTTAATAGGACTGGTGTATGAAACGCCAGTATTAAAGAGGTTTTCCACGTTATGACAATTAATGACCTATCCACTGGATAGGTCATCAGTATATGATCAGTGTGTGCCCGACACCCGGACCTCGCACCGATCCGCCACTCCAGCTGCCTCCGGGCACCGAACAACACTGCCGGAAGCAGGTGGCTCTGGTCAAAGAATAGAGGCCGAGCTGCAGTTCTGCCGAACGGCCGCTATGCAGTGATCGGAGCCATCTGCTTCCGGCAGTGTTGTCCAGTGCCCGGAGGCAGCTGGACTGGCAGATCGGTGCGGGGTCTGGTGTAGTAACGATTGTTTGCCCCCGTACATTACCGATGATTGCTCCTTGTGACACTCTGTATCGTCGATTGGAGCTGGTTTTCACGGTCAGTATCGGGCCGTCTAAAAGGACCTTTACTTCCTCAGACACCAGACTCCAGTCTACAGACACCACCATAACTAGGCATTGGAACCAACTCTCCCACCTTAGCGGGTAAAGATTAACCTTCTAAAAGGTTCATACATACGCATAAGGGCTAAAGGTGAAAACACAGAGGTGCTCACCATATATCCAGCGTATAACTGTGTCCTCCAAATCTTACGGAGCAGGAGTTGTTCTAGATTCCTGTTTATATCCCAGACACATTCATACCATTTTAGACAATGAATCGACATGTCTCAAACTTGTGGCGAAACCAAGCACCGCATGTAAAGAATCTTTAAAAAATCTGCTAGAAGAAGGAATTGGATTAGGAGTATTAGCCAAGAAACAGGCAGAATACTTACTGATAGAATTCCCTATTGTTCCCATATTCCATGGGATGCCAAAAATCCATAAATTTGCATGGTCTTGGGTTATCTGTGTCATAGTTGGCTAATACCCCTGCAAACCGGCCTGCCATCAGGGTAGTACCGCTGGTACTACTGTCAGGGGCCTGGCCACAAAAGTAAAATAATGTGGGCAGCTGCCGCTCATCAAGGTTATGATCAGCCGTAATTGGTTTGTAGAAAGGAATGGGACCCATGCAGGGGCCAGAAGCAGCGGCCAGCTCTGCAACTTGGTGAGTGACTCTGTTTTAAAGCAGTAGATTCAGTTTAATTATTTTTTTTATGTTGCCCCTTCTCTCCCACCTTCCCACTGGTGTCCCTCCCCTTCCCCTCCCCAGATGCCGGTCAAGCGTCATATCCACTCTGGCCCAACTCCCGCCTCGGCCACCTCCCGTTCTCTTAGCCTACTCCTCCGCCCGCTCACAGAGCCCCTGACACTTTGTGTTCTGCTCCCCTCCCACGACTTTCCGTTGCCACCTCTCCAAATCCCCTAATAATGGGGGACCCAGATGTATGTCCTCAAATGGAATTCCACTGACTCTATGAGGCCCAGAAATTTCTGATAGTGGCCATACCTGCATACCACATATTCCGGCAATCAAGGCAGTGGAATTCCATTTGAGGAAATACACCAGGTATTCCAAATGTCTACAATAATTTATTTTAATGTCAGTGGAGTATCTGCGCTCACATAATTCTTTCTGCCTTGATAGTTTTATTTTATTGCAGACAGAAGACGCCCTGATGGGGTCAAAATTCTCCCTCTCCATGGACAATTTGTTTATGACATGGTGGGAGAACAACATTTTTTCAGCCAATAATCCCTTTTACGAGTGGATTGTGTGGGTTGGACGCTACATCGACGATCTTTTTTTTGTTTAGGGGTCATTATGTGGTGTCTGTACCACCATTTATGGAATACAATAATAACAATACATTTAATTTACAATGTTACAGGCTCGGCATCCATGGATTCTGTTACCTTCTTCGAGATTACGTTACAGGGGAATTGTAATACAGAAAAGGAAACATTTTGTGAACCCTCTTCGGGCACTACAGTCACCCAGCTCACAGCATCTAGGCAATACCTACAGGGGACCTTATAAGAACTAGGATAGCCTGCTCAAATGACAAGACATTTCACAACCAATGTATAAATATTGACCGTGGATTACATTTTACAGGATATTAACAATGGATGTTAACCCCTTAATGACCAGGCCATTTTGCGCGTTAATGACCAAGGATTATGTCTTGTTTTTTCACGGTTGCATTCCCAGAGTCGTAACTTTTTTTTTATTCTGTCGACATAGCCGTATATGGGCTTGTTTTTTGTGGGACGAGTTGTATTTTGTAATTGTACCATTTTTAGATGCTTATAATATATTGATTAACTTTTATCAACTTTATTTTAGGAGAGAATTGAAAATAAGCAGCTATTCCAGCATTGATTTTCACGTTATAAATTTACGCCGTTTACTATGCAGCGTAAATAACATGTTCACTTTATTCTATGGGTCGGCACGATTACGGGGATACCAAATATGTAAAGGTTTTATATGTTTTCCTGCGTTTGCACAATAAAAAGCCTTTTAGAAAAAAATTACTTGTTTTTGCATCGCCGCATTCCAAGAGACGTAATTATTTTATTTTTCCGTCGATGTGGCCGTATGTGGGCTTGATTTTTGCGGGACAATGTGTAGTTTTCATTAGTACTATTTTGGAGTACATAGGACTTATAGATTAACTTTTAATTTTTTATGGGGGGAATGGGAGAAAAGAGAGAAATTTGCCGTTGTTTTTTGTGTTTTTTTAACGGTCGTTTAATTAAAGTGTTCATTTTATTGTTCAAGTCGTTACGATCGCGGGGATAACATATATGTGCATGTGTTATTTGTTTTGACACTTACTAAATAAAACCACTTTTTGGGCAGTTTTATTTGATTTTGACTGTATTTTTTTTTTTTTCCACAAACTTTATTTAACCGATTCACATTTTTTTTTAGTCCCACCAGGGGACTTCACTATGCGATCTGTTGATCGCATATATAATGCTTTGGTATACTTAGTATACCAAAGCAAATATTGCCTGTCAGTGTAAAACTGACAGGCAATCTATTAGGTCATGCCTCTCGCATGGCCTAACAGGCTTTTGCTGAAGGCAGACCTGGGGGTCTTTGTTAGGCCCCCGGCTGCCATGAAAACCCGACGGTGACCCGCGATTTCTTTGTGGGGGCGCCGATGGGGTGACAGCGACATTTAATGGGTTAAACTGCCAGAATCGGAGCGGCTTCGATTCCGGCAGTTGTAGCAGAAGCCAGGCTGTGTATAACGGCCGTGCTCCTGCCGCTGATCACGTGGGTACAGTGTCAGTACCTGTGCGATCACAGGACGGATATATCCATCCTCCTGCGCGAACTACCAGCTGCAGAGGACGGATATATCTGTCCTTCGGCGTTAAGAGGTTAAGAAGGGCATCAAAACAAAGGACACAAGAATCCATCTTGTTTAATAATAAATACTGAAGCACGAGAGATCAATTACCGGTTTCTTCAACGGCATAGAGCCAAAAGTTTGGAGAAATTGTGGGTAAAGGCAGCCCTTGGGTCACCTAGAGGATGAGATCTCTTAGTTACATGTTGTCACAAGTCTTTTCTACAGTGTCGCTAACAACAAAACTTGACTTTCCCAAAAAGTTTTTTCTTTTTTAAAAAGTACTTACGATATCGATGTGTTTATAAAAATTGTACTAAGCATCATGTCATTTATGCCATTAAATGCAAACAATGTGATCGCGTGTATGTACGGATGTAGCCATCTTTATCTTGACTCGGATAACTTGCAGCAGCGTGATATCACACAACAAAAGTCATTAAAAAGTCATTGAAAAAACACTGCTTCTGTGTATTTAATGCGTTGAAAGTCAAGATAAAGCCGGCCACATCTGTAGGGCGCACGATTAGAAAGTTCAAAACGCGCATTGTAGAACACATTTCAGATACAAAAACAAAAAAAACACTAATGCCTCCCGATGCAGAAAGGAGGAATAAAGGCAAAAAAGCAAAAAACGGGTGTTTTCCATGCGCTACTGATCAGTATGGTTATCCATAACACGTAAATCCAAATTCCTCAAGGGTACCAATGTGGTCGGTAATATAAGGATTTTATTGGTACAATATAGAAAATATAAAACACAACTGTTTAACAGCGAACAGTTTCGAAACCGAGCCGGTTTCTTCCTCAGGTAGTATATAAATAGATGGGTGGGGTGCCGGTTAAATAACCGAGTGACAGGTCAGTTAAAGGCAAGAACTACCGGGTCGGTTACAGAGATAAAAGACCAACCCAAATTACATATCGGAACGTACATATAATCACAACTGATTAAAAAAAATATAACAAATATAAAACATATATATGTATATATATGTCCAATGAAAGACAATTCATTTCTATACATTATAGTTGGAAAGTGTCTAGTTGTTGCAAACATACTATATAGAACGTAATTGAACGCATACATATATACAAATTTATACACATATATAATGACATTGTTTAAAAATATAATTTAATAGTATATTAAAAACAAAATATTAAAAGGAAAATCTATTTATTTAAAAAGGGGGGAAACGTAAAAAAATGCACTACCGTTTCATTCTGTTTTTCCATTTTGCTATATTCGTAAATGTTCAGCTAAAATCGTTTTTATACAAGTTCTATGTGTGTACATGTGTATATACCTTTTTATATATGTTCTTTACATAATTATACTGTTTTCATGGAAATGATAATAATGCCAATTTTATCATTATACTGATCTTGGTGTTACTTTCAGAAGATCGAATTTTATTATTAAAAGGAAACAGGTTTTTTTCTTCCAGTACGATCTTTGCCAGTTCTTGAAGAATTTCCTATATATATTTACTTATAACGAATTTCTTATTTATTTGCATATAAAGGGACTCATCCAGAGTAGATTCGTTTCATTAAATTATGATCTCTGCGATTTCATTCAACCCTTCAGGTTTTAGGGTCTTTAATTTATATATCCAATAGATTTCCCAAGTTCACACACAAAGGGTAGCTCCAAATGTAAAAAAAAGAACTGTTTATGCTGTTCTAGTATACGTACCACAGACAATTTACATCAAACCAAACAAAAAAGGAGTTTCAAATTGAAATGCAGTTAAATTGCCAGTCCAACTACGTTATATACCTTATTGACTGTATCTGTGGTCTCCAATATGTGGGAAGAACCATTCAATTTCTACATTGTCGACTAAATAAACATCGTTCCAACTGCAAGAAAAAATTCCTTCTGCACAGTATCTCCAAACACTGTACTCTGTTTCATAACAATGATTTTACATGTTTTACTATTACACCGATTGAACATATAAATGAAAGCCGAGCGGATAGATACGATTCACTGTGCAGAAAAACACTTCTTAGAAACACATAATGGTAATTTTTAAAGCTTATGGGGAAATGTATTAACCTTTCTACGCCAGTTTTCTAAAAGGGGGATCCCCAAAAGTGGGGGGGGGTGACAGCACCCCAACAAATTTATAATAATTTACACCTGGCGTAAACTATAGTGGAAATCTACTCCTGCTAATAATTGTCAAAAATGTCACTATGTGGAGCGTAGCAAGGTAGAGGCCCATGCCAGGCTCCTCTCCGTCCCCTCTATCGGGCAATTAAATAAAAAATGAATGCTCACCTCACCACTCCTCTTCTGGTCCCCTCATGTTCTCTCCGCAGCCTGCGGCTCATACAATGCACTGATGACGTTGAGTGCTGTGTCACATATAAAGGACCTGACGCTGCTCGGTGTCAGTGCATTGTATGGGCAGCAGGGAGCCTTAGGGGATCAAGGGGGAAGAAGAGAAGCGGAGAAAAGATTATACTTATTTTTTATTTTACATTATGTCCGATGGGTAGGGGGAATGGATGGAGCATGGCCGCGGTCGCTGCATAACGATTGTGGCGCACGAACGGCCGAAAGATGTGACACATTTAATAAATGTATTTCATCTTACTCCAACTTTCTTTATATTAAGGCTGGCATATGAAATGCCATCTTAATAAATTCCCCCCAATGTTTTTATGGCCTTGAAGAAACCAAAGACGGGTGGAGATTGGAGAAGACACTTCCTGAATAGGGAGGCGTTCTGCGATCTGCAGCTTCATACAAGATTCCCGAAGGCTCTTAATTGGAGGAATGATCTGTTATATGTTTACTTAAGTGGAATAACACGTAATACACAATGTATATATCAACGACATAGCATAACAGTCATTTTCCTCTCATAATATGCAGTTTGATGACTTTTATGGCAATTTTTATTTTAAATATTGCATATTTAAATATGGTGCTAAACTCCTGTTAAATAAAGATTCAGATTCTCCCCTACTTGAGTAGCTGCGCAGCACCTGCACGAACTTGAGAATGTGCCTCTCTGGTCATGTGATCACAGGTCCTGCACACATAACACAACAGCACTACACAAACTATCTATGCAGTTTGGTCACTAGATGGCAGCAAAGCACTAAAATGATATACACATACATGTTTACATAGGCGGCATACATGTTTACATAGGCGGCATACATGTTTACATAGGCGGCATACATGTTTACATAGGTGGCATACATGTTTACATAGGTGGCATACATGTTTACATAGGCGGCATACATGTTTACATAGGCGGCATACATGTTTACATAGGCGGCATACATGTTTACATAGGCGGCATACATGTTTACATAGGCAGCATACATGTTTACATAGGCGGCATACATGTTTACATAGGCAGCATACATGTTTACATAGGCGGCATACATGTTTACATAGGCGGCATACATGTTTACATAGGCGCCATACATGTTTACATAGGCGGCATACATGTTTACATAGGCGGCATACATGTTTACATAGGCGGCATACACGTTTACATAGGCGGCATACATGTTTACATAGGCGGCATACATGTTTACATAGGTGGCATATATGTTTACATAGGCGGCATACATGTTTACATAGGCGCCATACATGTTTACATAGGCGGCACACATGTTTACATAGGCGGCATACATGTTTACATAGGCAGCATACATATTTACATAGGCGGCATACATGTTTACATTGGCGGCATACATGTTTACATAGGCGGCATACATGTTTACATAGGCGGCATACATGTTTACATAGGCGGTGCACTTGGTGCTAAACTTCTAAATAAAAACACATCAAAAGAAACATAAACACATCAACTATCAATTTGTAATCCATGCCCACCTGCGGCTGCTGCTACGCATATCCTCAGCATGACTTGCCTAAGTAGAGTCGTGAGTTATTGAACATTCTACTTATCCCTTCTTTCCCACCCCCACCTCCAAGAAAAGACACATGACACCGAGGTTGGATGTGAAATGGCCACAGCAGCCGTTTATTAATTCACATTGTTTATAAAATGCAATTTTGATCCGAAACATTCGGATAACTAATTAGGAATCCAACCAGAGAATTCCTCCTATAATTCACATGACCCAACATGGGTCAGAATCATAAATAACAATTAACATTAACATTAATCCGAGCAGGGGAAGTCCTTGAAGCCATTTTTAGATATGTTTTACCTCGAGTTTGCCATCTGCAACCACCACCAACAATTTACCTCCAGCCGTGAACCAGCTCGGAGGCACCGCTCACCTCTGCAGATGGCTCCAACCACCAGAAGACCACTTCAAAGGGATAACACCCTATGAAGTCTTCAAACCATGTACCTTTTTTGGGGGACGCATACCCCCGATGCGACCCCCCCACCATTTCGTACTGACCAACCTCAAGGACTCCCCCCGCCAGCCGCTATGACACCTGGACCTGCTCAAAATGGAAAATAAAACAACACGTTACATAAGCATACGATAAAACAGAAACAACCATAGACAAACACACACATAGAACAACACAAGGGACACCACCCCAATAAAGGGCGGGAGGGTGGGAGCTTGTAACTTTGCTTGTTCTTCCTCCCGCTGCTTCCGGCTCAATGCCGAAAACAGCGGGAAGACTGGTAACGTCCCCTGACTCCTCCCTACCCCTCTTCCACCTCCCCCTTCTACTCCCTCCTTCTCACAACTTATTTAACCCTTTCCCTACTATGTCTTGTCATGGAGGCTTCCCTCTGAAGCCCTTCGTGCTGCGTCCAGCCTCTTCTTTATGGTCGGACAGTCTGAAGGTGACAGTGGAGAGGATTATTTTCAGACACTTCTACACTGGTTTGGGCTGGTTCACTGGTTTCCCAGTTTGATCGGCTGCTTGTCTCATTTGAATTAAGAACCTCCTGAGCTCAGGACAAGGGGCAAATAACAGAAAAAGTCTCTCTCCACCTGCAGCAAAATGGTTTTCCAGTTCCCAGTGTTACCCGTTCCTGCTGCCTGTACCCTGTATCCCGTGCTATCGTTACCTGCTGTGAAAGTCAAGTCGTGTCTTCCCGCTGCATCCGCGACGTCACCTGCTGTGAAAGTCAAGTCGTGTCCCTGCCACGGTCTACATTGCCTCAGGTACCCGTTCAGAACTATAGACATGGTTTTGTACCTTGTTGGCCAGCTGCTACCCTGCTACGCGGTACGGCCCTGTGGGTCCACGCCCCGCGCCGTGACAACGTAGAAGAATATTTATCACCGCTTAACTGCAGTAACTCTGCTCAATCTTTATTAACACCATAAAGCAGTACAAAATGTAAAAAAAAATGCTGCTCACCAAAAGACAATTAGGAAACAATGTAAGCGTCGTCTTTACCAAATCTGTACTTTTATCAATGAGAAAGGTTAAAACAACAAGCAATAGACAGACGACAATTACAGAGAGAGAAGAAACAATGTAATGGTCGGGCACTACAGCGAGGTAGCAGAGTGGAGGGGGTTAGCGGTCAACTACTCAGAAAATGCCTGAGATTACTTCAACAATCGGCAGAGTTGCTGGATTCTGAATATCAGTGAATGTGGCCAAACATTTAGATTTGTACCGGGGAATTGTAGACTTCCAATGTCTAGGCACAACCTAGTCTGAATAAATGGAGGAGAACCTTCTTCTGGAAAGAAATAGATCTGGAGAGAATGGAGCGGAGAGGGCATGTTCCAAGAGAGCATTTATTGCCAACCAAAATGGTGCGATGTGCCTACAATCCCATCAGATGTCAGTAAGCGTACCTACCATTCCCCCACAGCTCCAACATGTCTCCAAACACTCCATGGGTAAAGCCACGGAGGACCACCAGGACTCCTGAACCAACATGGATGTAAAAGTTTTTCTCGTTTTGCACAATAAAAACACTTTTTAATTTTTTTACAAAATAATTTGTTTTTGTGACGCTGCATTCGAAGATGAACTGCATAGTTTTTCAACTAATCTGGTCCCCATGGCAGAAATCTGTCTTTCCATCTGGCACCTCCAGCAGACTCCTTTCAGTCTAGTTTGATTTCTTTTACCTCAGAGTTCCTCTTTTTACCTTTTTTAAATTTATTTTCTCCCCCCTTTTTTTGAACTATTTCTAACAGGGGCTGTGCAGGATTAGAAAAATATGGCTGCTTTTCTCTTCCAAGAACAGCACCACACCTATCCACAGGTTGTATCTGGTATTGCAGGTTTGCTCCATTGAAGTGAATGGTAATGAGCTGTAATACCACACACAACCTATGGACAGGTGTGGTGCTGGTGTTTGGAGAAAGCAGACAAGTTATCTTATCCTGGACAACCCTTTGTCATGGATAGTTCTTGTGCGGAGATGCTCCCTGCATTATCCCTTTTCCTTTATGGCCGCTGATATGTTCTATTCAGCTTTATGGCCTCTGTGGTAAGTACACTGCCAGTCATTAAAGGGTTAACACTTCAGACCAGTGTGGGTGACGTCACAATGTATGAGTTGTGCAGTGGTAATAAACTCCTGTAGTAATGATGATGAAGGTGCTGATGTCATAAATACAAATGTTTATGACATAAAGAAGATTCCATATTAGAAGGTTTTACTGCCACGTTCAGCGCCATATTGGATGGGACTGAGGACCTTGAGCTTGACTTCCCCACCAATGCCGAGCTGATGTAATTTGGAGGTTCTAGCAGGGAAACCCTTCACCCCAGACCACTTCTTCATCACAGTGATGCCATCCTCTTCATACGGGTTGTCTGTAATAGAGGGGGGTTTCCAGCAGGAGATCCCCCCCTATTAGCCAGAGCGGAGACAGGTGCTACAAGGAGGCATCTGGAGGACCCGTCTCATCCGTGGATCACACATTTATTTTAATGGGTGCCCAGGAAGAGAGACATCCGCCTAGCCAACCAGATCAGCCGATTTATGTGTTTTATGTGGTTCGTTCATTGTAATGTCTTTCCTCGAAAATCTGAGAAAACGTACAAATTCTGTTACAAATGATATTTTGGCACCTTCTAAGCCCAGAGGAAGGGCAATCCTCCAGCCATGGTTTCCCTAGAGGTTTCCCCCACAGGGGGTTTTTCCTTTCCTGCGTGCTGGAGGGTGACTCTTCGTGAGTCGGAGGTTTGCCATTTTGGGTTTGGTCATATAATATAATAAAAGTTTTGACCATTTAACACCCAATTATAATGTTTTGTGTCTTTATTTTGCATGACTTGGGTTAAGTCGAGTGATGTATGTGTATGCAAATTACACTTACCTATATATCTGTTGCCCATTCATAACCCACACCTTTCTCTCAAGAAGACTCGACTCCGAGGGTTTGGATAAAGTGGCCACAGCAGCCATTTTATTAACCCCTTCCCGACATTTGCCGTACATGTACGTCATGGAAAGCATTGACTTCCCGCATCTTGCCGTACATGTACTCCGAATGTTTGGGACCGGCTCAGAAGCTGAGCCGGTGCCATCATCACCGGATCTCAGCTGTATCTTACAGCTGACATCCGGCTGTAACGGCGGGGACCGAAATTAGCTTCGATCCCCGCCATTAACCCCTTAAGTGCAGCGCTCAAACGCGATCGCTGCACTTAAGGTGTTTGCAGCTCATCGGAACCCCAGTAATGAAATTGCCGGGGTTCCGGTGGCTGCAATGGCAACCGGAGGCCTAATACTGGCCTCCCGGTCTGCCTAGCACCGAAGCCGGTCAAGATCCGCCCGGCGGCGGAGCCTGATCGGCTTCCGTAGCTGCCGGCAAGATGGCGCCGGTTCAGGAGCTGATCCGGCGTCATCAGGGGTGGAGGTCAGCTGTACTGTACAGCTGACATCCACCTGTAACGGCAGGAACCGGAGCTAGCTCCGATCCCTGCCATTAACCCCTTCGATGCAGCAATCGAAAGCGATTGCTGCATCGTAGCGGTTACTAGCAGATCGCCAGCCCTGACAGGCAATCAGGACTGGCGACTGCTGTTATGGCAACAGGAGACACAATGGTCTCCTGCTCTGCCATTACAGAAGCCGATTTAGGCCCCGCCGGGAGGCGAAGCCTAATCGTCTTGCTGTCAGTGAATGACTGACAGATCTAATACATTGCACTACATAGGTAGTGCAATGTATTAGAAAAAAAAATATCTGACCGTTGGACCTTCAAGTCCCCTAGTGGGACTTGAGAAAAAGTGTAAAAAAAGTATAAAAAGTGTAAAAAAAAAAGTGCAAAAAATAAAAATTTGAAAACAATAAAAGTTTCAAGTAATAAAATAAAACACAATCGCCCTTTTTCACTTATCAAGTCCTTTATTATTGAAAAATAATAATAAACCATATGTATTTGGTATCGCCGCGACCGTAACGACCGGAGGTATCAAAATATTATATTATTTATTGCACGCGGTAAACAGCGTAAAAAAAACCCGTAAAAAACTTTACCAGAGTTTCTGTTTTTTGGTCACTTTGCCCTACAAATGTTAGAATAAAAAGTGATCAAAAAGTCGCACGTATCCAAAAATGGTACCTATAAAAACTATAGCTTGTCCCGCAAAAAACAAGCCCTCATACACCTCCGTCGACAAAAAAATTAAAAAGTTATGGTTCTCACAACTTGGCGACAGAAAAAATACATTCTTTTTACAAAAGTAATTTTATTGTGCAAAAAGTTGTAAAACATAAAAAAGTTCTGTAAATTTGGTATCGCCGGAATCGTACTGACCCGAAGAATAAAGGTAACAAGTAATTTATAACGCATGGTGAACGCTGTATAAAAAAAAACTAAAAAAGCTGTGCCAGAATTGTGTTTTTTTGTTTACCTGGCATCCCAAAAAAATAGGATAAAAGGTGATAAAAAAGTTGCATGTACCCCAAAATGGTACCAATAATAACTACAGCTCGTCCCGCAACAAACCAGCCCTCATACCGCTACGTCTATGAAAAATAAAATGAGTTATGGCTCCAATAAGTCAGGAAATAAAAAAATATGCAGTTGTGCCCGAGGGGAACATTTCTTCTGTTTCAAGAGGCGATTTATCAGGATCTAAAATTAGGGAACCAGGAAGGGGAGGGCCCAAACATATCTGCTGGAAGCGAGGGTGCCCGTATTATACCAGAACAACACTTCCCAGCAAAATTCCCCAAACTACAAAGGCGCGGAGTGTGGACCAAAAGGGGCATAAGAAAGGACGCCATATATCAGTGCGACACCGGCCTGTGTAGAAATGATTGCTTCACAGCGTAACACACATCTATGGATCATTTTATTGTTTTTTTTTACCCCATTATTATACCACCTGACTATGCCCCTTATATACTCCGCCCGGCTTACATATGCCCTACATTATAAACGGAAACACCAGTAAGACTCCAAACAAAACTACTACCAAGCAAAATCCACGCTCCAAAAGCCAAATGGTGCTACCTCCCATCTGAACCCTACAGCGTCCCCAAACAGCAGTTTCCTTCCACATATATGGCACCGTCATACCCGGGAGAACCCTTTTAGCAATTTTTGGGGTGTGTGTCTCCAGTGGCATAAGCTGGGCATGACATATTTGCCACTGAAATGGCATATCTAGGGAAAAATATAAATTTTGAATTTGCACCATCCACAGCGCATTCATTAATGGAAAAGACCTGTGGGGTGAAAATGCTCACTACACCCCTTAATAAATGCCTTGAGGGGTGCAGTTTCCAAATGGGGTCACTTCTCAGAGGTTTATTTTTATTATTTCACATCTGAGCCTCTGCAGTTGTGAACCAATACTTTGTAAATCGCCAAATTAGGCCTCAATTTGACATGGTACGCTTTCACTCCTGAGCCTGGTCGACTGTCCAGGCAAGAGATTAGGGCCACATGTAGGGTGTTTCTAAAACCAGGAAACCCAGCATAATAATTAGAGAGCTGTCTTGTTATGGTGGCACAAGCCGGGCACCACATATTAGCATATCTACGGAAAAAAATCCCATTTTCACTCTGCAACATCGAGTGCACACCAATTTCTGCCAATCACCTGCAGGGTTAACATGCTTATTACACCCCTAGGTAAATGCATTGAGGGGTGTAGTTTCCAAAATGGGGTCACTTCTGGGGGGTTTCCACTGTTTTGGGCCCACAGGCGCCCAGAAACCAATCCAGCAACATCTGCACTCCAAATGGCGGTCCTTCCCTTCTGAGACCTGCCGTGTGCCCAAACAGCAGTTTATGACCACATATGGGGTATTGCCGTACTCGTGAGAAATTGCTTTACAAATGTTGTGTTCTTTTTTTTCCTTTATTTGTTGCGAAAATGAAAAAATTTGAGCTAAAGCTACGTCTTATTGAAGAAAAAGGATTGTTTTTATTTTCACTGCCCAATTCTAATAAATTCTATGAAACATCTGTGGGGTCAAAATGCTCACTACACCCCTAGATGGATTCCTCAAGAGGTGTAGTTTCCTAAATGGAGTCACTTTTTGGGCATTTTTTTCCCCTCAGGGGCTTTGCAAATGTGACATGGCCTCCGCAAACCATTCCTGCTTAATGTGATCTCCAAAAGCCAAATAGCGCTCTTTCCCTTCTAAGCCACGCCGTGTCTTCAAACAGCCGTTTATTACCACATGTGGGGCATTGTTTTACTCGGGAGAAATTGCTTTACAAATTTGTGCTTTTTCTCCTTCAGTCCTTGTGGAAATGAGAGAAAATAAGCTAAACCTACATTTTCTTTGAAAAAATGTAGATTTTTATTTTCAGGGCCTACTTCCAATAATTTCTGCAAAAAAACTGTGGGGTCAAATCGCTCACTATACCCCTAGATAATTTCCTCAATGGGTGTAGTCTCCAAAATGGGGTCTCTTGTGGGGGGTTTCCACTGTTTTGTCTCCTCAGGGACTTCGTAAATGTGACATGGCCTCCGCAAACCATTCCTGCTAAATATAATCTCCAAAAGCCAAATGGCACTCCATCCCTTCCAAGCCCTGCCGTGTGTTCAAACAGCCGGTTATTGCCACATGTGGGGTATTGTTTTACTCGGGAGAAATTGCTTTACAAATTTTGCGGTGCTTTTTCTCCTTCAGTCCTTGTGGAAATGAGAAAAAATTAGCTAAACCTACATTTTCTTTGAAAAAATTTAGATTGTCATTTTCAGGGCCTACTTCCAATAATTTATGCAAAAAACCTGTTGGGTAAAAACGCTCACTATACCCCTAGATAATTTCCTCAATGGGTGTAGTTTCCAAAATGGGGTCACTTGTGGGGGGTTTCCACTGTTTTGTCCCCACAGGGGCTTTGCAAATGCGACATGGCCTCCGCAAACCATTCCTGCTAAACTTGAGCTCCAAAAGCCAAATAGCGCTCTTTCCCTTCTCAGCCACGCCGTGTCTCCAAACAACCGTTTATTACCACATGTGGGGTATTGTTTTACTCGGGAGAAATTGCTTTACAAATGTTATGGTGCTTTTTCTCCTTTAGTCCTTGTGGAAATGAGAAAAAAAATCGCTAAACCTACATTTTCTTTGAAAAAATGTTGATTTTAATTTTCATGGCCTACTTCCAATAATTTCTGTAAAAAACCTATGGGGTCAAAATGCTCACTACACCCCTAGATAATTTCCTTGAGGTGTGTAGTTTCCCAGATGGGGTCACTTTTGGTGGATTTTGACTGTTTTGGCACCGCAAGAGCCCTTCAAACCTGACATGGTGCCTAAAATTTATTCTAACAAAAATAAGGCCCCAAAATCCACTAGGTGTTCCTTTGCTTCTGAGGCCGGTGTTTCAGTCCATTACCGCACTAGGGCCACATGTGGGATATTTCCTAAAACTGCAGAATCTGGGCAACAAATATTGAGTTGCATTTCTCTGGTAAAACCTTCTGTGTTATAAAAAAAATTGTATTAAACATTTCTTTCTGCAAAAAAATATGAAATTTGTAAATTTCACCTCTACTTTGCTTTAATTCCTGTGAAATGTGTAAAGGGTTAAGAAATTTTCTAAATGCTGTTTTGAATACTTTGAGGGGTGCAGTTTTTAAAATGGGGTGACTTTTTGGGGTTTCTAATATATAAGGCCCTCAAAGCAACTTCACAACTGAACTGGCCCCTGTAATAATGGCCTTTTGACATTTTCTTGAAAATGTGAGAAATTGCTGCTAAAGTTCTAAGCCTTGTAACGTCCTAGAAAAATAAAAGGATGTTCAAAAAACGATGCCAATCTAAAGTAGACATATGGGGCATGTTAATTAGCAACAATTTTGTGTGGTATAACTGCCTGTATTACAAGCAGATACATTTAAATTGAGAAAAATGCTAATTTTTGCAATTTTTCGCTAAATTTTGGTGTTTTTCACAATTAAATATTGAACATATCGAGCAAATTTTGCCAGTAACTTAAAGTGCAATGTGTCACGAGAAAACTATCTCAGAATCGCTTGGATAGGTGAAAGCATTCCAGAGTTATTACCACATAAAGTGAAACATGTCAGATTTGAAAAATGAGGCTCTGTCAGGAAGGTCAAAAGTGGCTAAAGAGGGAAGGGGTTAAGAAATAAATATAAAAGTTAGTTAACTCAATTAACCATAAATAAATAATATCCATAATATTTATTAACAAAAACAATAATAAATCAATAATGCACGAACCATCAATTATAACCCAAACACGTCAGACACCACTGACAAACAAACATTAACACATAGACTAGGAGAAGTCCTTGGAGCTATCATTACCTCTTTATGTTACCGGCTATCTGCCCCACCATTTTACCCCCAGCCGTAAAAACCCGGCTAAGAGGCACCAATATTCCTGGCAGATGCCGTAAGGTAACTGCCACCTCTCCCAAGGGATAACACCCTAAGGAAACCACACTATCCAACCACCGGACAGTGTCCTTTCATCTTTAGAACCCGGGGGGATCCATACCCACGATGCATCCCCCCCCCCATAATTATTTGTCTAACTCCAAGGACTCCCCAGCCACAGCGAACAGGCCTTGACCCCCTCAAGCCTGAGAGTCCCGCCACAACAAAATAGCCCTCTCAATGCCATCCTGCAAGCCCAAGCACCACAAATCTGTTCCCACATCATTCAGGTGAACACCATCTGCACTCCAATACGCTCCAACTCCAGCTTCCAAGTCCCAGTGCCGAACACATATGCCACCATTCCGCGCAACAAATGCAGACACCCAGTGGCGGACTAAGAAGACCATGGGCCCTGGGCTGTTATCCAAACTTGGGCCCCCCTTCTCCACCGCCACCCTGCTGTGCCGTAACTATTTCTAACACTACCTTTTTGCACAAGCATTAACAAATGGGTGTTGTGATTCCCCTTTCACAGGGCTGTGTCCCTACATACTGACAGTATCACACTGTGCAGGGACACAGCCCCAACCCCCCATGTAGACAGCACCACACACACACCCCCTGTAGATAGAGCCACACACACCCCCCTGTAGATAGAGGCACACACACACCCACCCCTGTAGATAGAGGCACACACACACCCACCCCTGTAGATAGAGCCACAAACACACACCCCTGTAGATAGAGCCACACACACACACACACACACACACACACACACACACACACACCTGTAGATAGAGCCACAAACACACACCCCTGTAGATAGAGCCACACACACCCCCCTGTAGATAGAGCCACACACACCCCCCTGTAGATAGAGCCACACACACACACCCCCCATGTAGACAGCACCACACACACACCCCCTGTAGATAGAGCCACACACACACACACACACACACACACACACCCCCTGTAGATAGAACCACACACACACAACCCCCTGTATAGAGCGTCACACAGCCCCCAATAGATAGCATCACACAGCCCCCTATAGATAGCATCACACAGCCCCCTATAGATAGCATCACACAGCCCCCTATAGATAGCATCACACAGCCCTCCCCCTTATATATAGTGCCACACAGCGCTCCCCCCCCCTTGTATATAGTGCTACACAGCGTCGCTACACTGCAGCCCTGGGATGACATTTTATCCAATATGACTGCTGCAGTCTGTGATTGGCTGTAGCGGTCACATGGGGTGAAACGTCATCCCAGGAGGCCGGCCCGGACGAAGAAACAGAATTCTGGGCAAGTATAAGATTTTTATTTTTTCTAAATTGCGTTTTTACATAACATCTGTTATCTGTTGCAGGTTTTACCTCCCCATTGAATTAAATGGGGAAAACCCGAAACAAATGAGCAGCGTTTACGCAAATACAATTGACAAGCTGCGGAATAAAAAAAACGCACCGCAGGTCAATTTCTGAGCTTTTTTTTCCCCCACTTATCATTTACGCAGCATGTGATGAGAATTGTTCACATCTAATCTACTCTGCTGCTACTGTATTAGGGCTTGTCCACACCTATCGGAATTGCTGCGTATTTTCCGCCCGGAAAATACGCAGAATACGGTAGCAGCAAAGTGAGTGAGATTTACCAAATCTCATCCAGAAGCTGCGTAAAATTTCCGACCAGACATTTTGTCCTGCGGTGCGTATTTCGCGTACTGCAGCATGTCAATTCCTGCTGCGGATAGTGACTGAAATGCTGCATCACCATCTCCCAACATTGAGAAAAACGCAGCAAAATACGCAACATTTTCTGCAGCAAAAATTCAGGAAATGGTGCTTTTTATATACATACACACGCGCGCGTACACACAAGTATGCACATTATGCACATATAAAGTACACATGAGTATGCACATTATACACATATAAAGTACACACGAGTATGTACATTCTACACATATAAAGTACACACGAGTATGCACATTATACACATATAAAGTACACACGAGTATGCACATTATACACATATAAAGTACACATTGTAAACACAAACGAGTATGCACATTATACACATATAAAGTACACACTGTAAACACACAGAAGTATGCACATTATACACATATAAAGTACACATTGTAAACACAAACGAGTATGCACATTATACACATATAAAGTACACACTGTAAACACACAGAAGTATGCACATTATACACATATAAAGTACACATTGTAAACACACATGCACTTACCTTTTATGTAGGATATTTGTGAGTCTTCACTGCAGCTCTTCTCCTGCTCACAGCCCGACACAGACCCCGCCGACAGTCTCCCTTCCCCCATGTCCCGACAGCTAGCAGCAGGAGGAGAGATGTTTAGAGCAGGGAAGGGGGGCTGGAGGGGGAACTTCTAAAGCAGCACAGGGAGAGATTGCAGCACAGACCACGGCTGCTAAGTAGAAGCGAAGCTCCGTTCGTCTGATGACAGGTGCAGTCCAGTAACCGGGGCTCCCTCCAGGGCTAGCGACGCCACTGGGCATGAGGGGGTTCGGTTGGCTATGGGCCCCCTGGGAGCCTTGGGCCCCGGGCGGCCGTCCGAACCGCCCTAATGATAATCCGCCACTGCAGACACCGCCCTGTTAACTTTTATCCTGGCTTTGTTGATCCGCTCCACCGACCGTGCCAAACGGCAGGATTTTCTAGGCACAATATCCGACCACACCGTGATCAAGTTCGGGTACAACGACCACAGGTGCAACAGATCGTGTTTTATATCCCGAACCAACTAACGGAACGGGCGGGCCCCAAGATCGTTGCGCACAAGAAATTGTCTAAATAATGAATGATCGAATCCACCCCCTCCACAGATTTGACCACCCATTCCAAAAATGAGCTAAACGCTTCAAAGTACGCACAAGAAATGGAACAACCCATGGGGAGACACCGATCCACATAAAAACCGCCCCCCCAAAAACACCCCAGTAAATGCTGACTACCCGCATGCACCGGCAACAGCCGAAAAGCCGCCTTGACATCCGTCTTGGCCATTAACGCCCCCCCTACTATGGAAACGCACCCACTGCACCGCCGCGTCGAATGATGTATACACAACCGAGCAAAGATCCCTATCTATCCCGTCATTAACCGACAAGCCCTTGGGATAAGACAAATGGTGAATCAAACAGTATTTGTTCGCCTCCTTCTTCGGAACAACCGCCAGCGGGGAGACGACCAAACCCGGGATGGGGAGAGAACTAAAGGGCCCCGCCATGCGCCCCAAATCCACCTCTTTTGCCAATTTCTCCATAACCACGTCAGGATGCTGGTAAGCTGACTTCAGATTTTTTATGGAAAAGGGGACACTGTGTGGAGGGGAGGGGATACAAAAACCCACATTAAAACCATCAAACAACAACTGCGCGCTGGCCCTGTCCGGATAACTATTTAGAAACCTGACCATCCTTTCCAGCTTCACTGGCGTCACCCCCATTACTGGCGTTAAAACCCCCTCCCCCACCTCGTTTTCCCTTGCGCAAGCATTTAGATGCCCCGTGGGACGACCCATTGCATTGAGAACAAAGGTGCTTGAACTTGCAACCTGCACCAAATTCACACTGCCCCTCATTATATTGCCAGCACAGCCCGAGCTTTACGTTGCCCCTGAGCTCGACTGACCAGATTGGCCTGCTGCCCCCCCCCCCCCGCTCCCTGGAAAGGACTGGCCCGGTCGAAGCGGAGCCGTTACCCTTAACCAGAGGGCAATATCCTTGTGGTCCCATCTAATATTGGGCCGAACCACCTTCCGTTGTCTAAACTTCTCGTCATAACGTAGCCAAGCTACCCCCCCATATACCCTATGGGCTTCCTCGATGGCATCCATATAGCAAAACAGGGGGGAGCAATGTTCCGGAGCCTTTTCACCAATAACACTGGCCAAAATGGTGAACGCTTGCAACCAGTTAACAAATGTCTTAGGGATAAGGCGGTAATGATGCTTTTCCTCCTCCTCCTTCTTACTCTCATCTCGCTTCCCCTTCTCCAGATTAAATTTTTCCAGGGGCAACAATGAAAAAAATTCCAGGTACTCGTCCTTCCAAATTTTTTCCCGAACTTCCTGCTTCAAGTGTGCCCCCAAAGGTCCTTCAAAACACACATAAACCTCCCCCCTGGCTTTATCGTCCAACCGAACACCATAAACCGCCGCCGCCGAGTCGGTCTGAACAGACACCGCCACCGATCCCGTATTTGCTACTACACTCACAGCGACCGCCGCCGGGGTATTAAACCCTACCCCACCAGCCCCCACCCACGCCGCCACAGGAGACCGCCTAACAATTCCTTGACGCAACCGACCAACTCTCGCAGACTATCCCCCCCAACCCCCAACATTCACAAACCCAGACCCCACATAACATACCCGCTCCTCAACCACGGAACCCTCCCCCGAAACAGGAGACATAAGTATAGCAGAAAAAGGTAAAGACGGTGAAAACGACTCACCGAGCTGCACTGGCACTGTGGACCCATCAGCTGGACCGTCCTGTCCACGAAGCTCCCCATCCTCAAGGTCTTCGGCAGATCTGGTCCCCGATCCATGGCAGCACGCACAGGCGAGATCAACGGCCGGAACCGAGGTGGGGGGGGACAGGCTACCAAGCTCTCTCTCTGGCAGTCAACCGGCACCGGAGGGCCGGCAGCTCGCCGCCCGGAAGTCACCCTCGAAACGGACGACCTAGGCCTGCAGCCCAATGCAGGTCCCTTGTTTCTTCCGGATTGCCGTGGGGCTCCACCCCCAGCCGCCACATCACCAGGGGCAGCCGTCCGAACCATGGTAAGCCGGCGTAGAACTGGTGAGTGGAGGGGTGACCGGAAGAAGAGGCCGCACCCCCCCCCACCTCCGCTGGACTCCGCCGCGAAGCGGGATTCCTCCCGACCCTGGCACCGGCTGCAGTATCAGTGCTGCCAGACGCCCGAGCTGGAGGGTCCCTTACAAGGCTCCCTCTGCGGCGCCGAGTCCGAGGAGCCACGTCGGGGCTTAGGCTTTTTTGGAGGATGCGAGCGCCGGACCCGGCGCGGGGGAGAGACAGCCGAAGGTACCATTGGCCACCGCTGCAGCTTGTTCCTCCAACCAGGCGGGGCCGAATGCAGCAGCCGCCACCCGCATCTGCTCAATGAACTGCTGCGCTGACATGAGGTAAGATGGCCGCCGGATGGGAGATGCATGGATGGATGTCTTACTCCGTGCGCTGCTCCCGACCAAAAGACCTGGAAGTCAGCGCCCTACGGCTAACCCTCACCGGATCCCCTCCCTCTCCTAGACCCACCCCCTCCACTAACCCTCTCCTTTGGCTGTGACGCGATCCTCCCTCCTATCCCCGTCATGTCTGGCCTACCCTCCACTGTGGCAGGGTCCGTCCGGCCTGTGCTTTCTTTGGTTTGGTGCTTGGGATTTGGGGTCTATCACATATCACAAAATCATAAGGCCGGACATCTACTTCCCACACTGACATAGAATGGAGACAACAAGCGTTGCTGCACACATCCTTACATTAAGATATTGTATTACGGTCTGTAGCCTTTGGGGGGAATATATTAACCTTTCTACAACAGTTTACTAGCGTAGAAAATTCACAAAATGCGCAAATGTCAACATTTTTGGGGGTAAAAAATGGGCAGGGCTTAGCAGAAATGGGCAACAATTTTACTATCATTTACAACCAGGGCCGGCCCTAGGATAGATGGTGCCCTGTGCAAAATGATCTTTCGGCGCCCCACCCCATCATTAAAAAAAAATGCCCCATAAAACAATTATAATGCCCCTTTAGTGCCCCCATACAGTATAATAATAATATTTAATAATATAATATATTACAACCCCTTCAAGGACACAGTATTTTGTCCTCTAATTGTGCCCACAGTATAATGCCCCCTGTAGTACCCCTACACAGTATAATATCCGCTTAGTGGCCCCCACACAGTATAATGCCCCCCTGTAGATTTTGCCATATAGCCTCCCTGTAGACAGTGCCATAATCCCCCACCTCCTTTTTGTAGATCGTGCCATACAGCCCCCACACCTCCCCCTTGTAGATCGTGCCATACAGTCCCGCACCTCCCACTTGTAGACAGTGCCCCCAAACAAAAACATAAATTGTACTCACCTAGGTCCCGTTCCCATGACGAACTGAGCTGCTCCATGACGGGACCCTAGTACAGAGTTTCCCAACCTTTTCGGACTCGAGGCAGCACTGGAAAAACAACATTTCCTCAGGGCCCCCCTACCAAAAATTGTTTTGAGAAAGACAGAAAACGGCTAAGAACAAGCACTCCACTCGTAGGGCATGTTCACACACGTTTTTTGTTAGGCAAAAAAAATCTGCCTCAAAATTCCTTCAGCAACTGATAGCGTTGTGTGACCTTTTTTTTGTGTTTTTTTTTAAGCTGTTGAAGCGCAGGAAAAAAAGCTCCAAACGAGCGCCGCAGGTATCTTCTGCCTCCTATTAATTTCAATTGGAGGTCAGAGGTGGAAACCACTTGAAGACCATCAGCCCCTCACTCACAGAAAAATGACCATCAACCCCCCACTCACAGTAAAATGACCATCAGCCCCCCACTCACAGCAAAATGACCATCAGCCCACCACTCAGTAAAATGACCATCAGACCCCCACTCACAGATTCCCCCTGTAGGTAGCGCCACACAGCCCCCTTGTAGGTAGCGCCACACAGCCCCCTTGTAGGTAGCGCCACAAAGCCACCTTGTAGATAGCTCCACACAGCCCCCTTGTAGATAGTGCCACACAGCCCCCTTGTAGATAGCGTCACACAGCCCCCTGTTGAGTGTGCCACACAGCCCCTGTAGGGAGGGCCACACAGCCCCCTGTAGGGAGAGCCACACAGCCCCCTGTAGGGAGTGCCGCACAGCCCCCTGTAGGGAGTGCCACACAGCCCCCTGGTAGGAAGTGTCGCAAAGACACCTGGTAGGGAGTGCCACACAACCCAGAGCCAACCTGGTAGGGAGTGCCACACAGCCCCCTGGTTGGTAGTGTCCACAGCCCCCTGGTTGGTAGTGCCCCACAGCCCCCTGGTTGGTAGTGCCACACAGCCCACAGCTCCCTGGTTGGTAGTGCCACACAGCCCACTGGTTGGTAGTGCCACACAGCCCCCTGGTTGGTAGAGCCACACAGCCCACAGCCCCCTGGTTGGTAGAGCCACAGAGCCCACAGCCCCCTGGTAGGTAGTGCCACAGAGCCCCCTAGTAGGTAGTGCCACACAGCCCACTGGTTGGTAGTGCCACACAGTCCACAGCCCCCTTGTTGGTAGTGCCACACAGCACACAGCCCCCTAGTAGGTAGTGCCACACAGCCCACTGGTTGGTAGTGCCACACAGCCCACAGCCCCCTGGTTGGTAGTGCCACACAGCCCACAGCCCCATTGTAGGTAGTGCAAGGACTACGAAATGACCGATAGCTGGCGGGCAATAGACATTCAAAAAAGGACAACTGTGCAGGAGCACACAGAATACCCAGCTTTCCCAGCTATCAAATAAATGTCTGGAAATAAACTAAGTTATAACTTTTATTTAGTCTGAGTAAAGGATTAATCCTTTTAGCTAGATTAAATAAAAGTTATATCTTAGTTTATTTCCACACTTTTTTTTTGATACCCAGGAAAGCTGGGTATTTTGTGTGCTCCTGCACAGTTGTCCTTTGTAGGTAGTGCCACACAGCCCACAGCCCCCCTGTAGATAGCAACCCCCCCTCCTTCCAGTAAAGATAGCGCCACCGTAGCTCCCTGAAGGAGCGGAATCCCCGTGTGGCCGGGGATTCCGGTCCTGGAGCGCTGCTTGATGCCTCTGTCCATATATGGACAGTGACATCAGGGAAAACTCCTGAAGCGGAATCCCCGGTCACAGCGTTGCAGACGCTATGACCGTCGATTCCACTCCAGGAGATGCTCCTGACATCTGTGTCCATGACGTCATTGGCTTCTCCTGGAGTGGAATCCCCGATCATAGAGTCTGCAATGCTGTGACCGGGGATTCCGCTTCAGGAGTTTTCTCTGATGTCACTGTCCATATATGGACAGAGGCATCAAGCAGCGCCCTAGGACCGTAATCCCCGGCCACACGGTGATTCCGCTCCTTCAGGGAGCTACGGTGGCGCTATCCTGGAAGGGGGGGGGGGTTTGATATCTACAGGGGGGCACTATAGCAGAGCAAGGGAGGTATCTCCCTGCTCTGCTGTCTACTAGCGCCGCTGTAGCTGAAGGGAGCTACAGTGGCGCTAGTAGACAGCAGAGCAGGGAGATATCTCCCTGCTCTGCTATAGTGCCGTCGCTACCGCTATAGCAGCCACAGCAGCTGTTAGCGGCGCCACCACCCTCATGCCCGGTGTCACCGCTAGCAACCGCTCTGGCTGCTACAGCGGTAGCAATGGCCACTAAGTGAAGAAGTGCCCGGGTGCGACTGCAGTTAATGTGTGTATCCCCGCTGGTAGTTGCAACGGAGCGGGTATACACACACCCGCTGGCGCCCCCCTTGCCGTTTGGCGGCTGGCGCCCTGTGCGACTGCACTGGTTGAACATAGCTAAGGCCGGCCATGTTTACAACAGTAACTGATGTAAATTATAGCAAAACTCTATATGTATAGTGCGGCCCAGATTTATCTCTGGGGGGCGTAACAAGGCAAAGGTCCGTGCCAGACCCATACCTCCCCCCCAATCAGACTGTTTGCCCCCCACCCCAATGAGACAATAAAATACATTTTAAAAATGTACTTACCTCACCACTCCGATTCTCCCTCCCGGACTCCCTCAGGCTCTTACAGCAGGCCGCAGCATGTAGAAAGTACTGATGACAGGCCGCGTTGCAGCTAAAAGATGCAACACATTTATTAAGTGTCGTTCGCCTGTTAATAAATGTGTTGCATCTTACTCCAGCAAACTGTTTAATAGGACTGGTGTATGAAACGCCAGTATTAAAGGGAATGTGTCGCTAGAATTATTATTTATTTTTTTCAGTTAAACAGTTAGTATATAAATGATTACACAGTGTTTTAATTCTTTTAATTTTTTCACAAGTCAGGAAATATTATAAATTAGATTCTAATTTATAACATTTCCATGTGCTGGTCACTAGAGGGAGCAATTCCCAAAATTGCAGCATTGGCATGTGGTAAAGGAACATCATTGCCTTATGCTGCAAATTTGTAGTAGACACACTCGCTCTAGTGTCCTCACAGAATCCACCCTCCTTTATCCTAGCTAGTGCCGGGAGAAATGAGGGGGTTGAAATGTTCAAGCCTCCTATACTGTGTGCCGCCATTTTATGAGCGAATGCACAGTGTAGGAGGATTAGAGACAGTGCTCAGCAGACAGTATAACACTAACATACACACACATCACATACACAAACATAACTTACCTGCTCCGGCCGCCGCTGCCGCCTCCACCCTGACGCTCGTAGTCCTTGCGTCTGCGCTGCCTTCAACATATGGCCGGAAGCCGCGACCGGAAGTCGTCATCTTACTGTCCGACCGTGGCTTCCGGTCCACATGAAAATGGCGCCGGATGTCGTTCTACCAAAGACCTTCCTTTTGGTCTGTGTGGGAGTGGCGCATGCGCCATTCCCACACAGACGGCATACGCTATAGTGAATGGACAGATACAGAGATGAAAAAAAAAATGGAAGCCCCCATAGAGAAGTAAAAGAAAGAAAAAAGTACAACACAAAAACACAAATAAATACAATTTATTTGAATGACATACTAAAAGCAATATTATATATATAAAAAAAAAAATAATTCTGTGACACCTTCCCTTTAAAACGGGTTTTCCACGTTCTGACAACTGATCACCTATCCACTGGATAGGTCAACAGTATATGATCGGTGCGTGACCGACACCTGGACCCCGCACCGATCCGCCACTCCAGCTGCCTCCGGGCACCGGACAACACTGCCGGAAGCAGACGGCTCCGGTCAAAGAATAGAGACCGAGCTGCAGTTCTGCCGAACGGCCGCTATGCAGTGATCGGAGCCATCTGCTTCCAGCATTTTTGTTCAGTGCCCGGAGGCAGCTGGACTGGCAGATTGGTGCGGGGTCTGGTGTAGTAACGATTGTTTGCCCCCGTACATTACCGATGATTGCTCCTTGTGACACGCTGTATCGTCGATTGGCGCTGGTTTTCATTGTCAGTACCGGGACGTCTAAAAGGACCTTTATTTCCTCAGACACCACCATAACTAGGCATTGGAACCAACCCTTGTGTTTTGCCCCCAGGTATAATCATTTCCTCTGTTGATTCTGACTTTCTCCGAAATTGCGGCTGATCAAGGTTCAGCTCCCGGGAACCTTCCTGAGATCAAGCTGTTTGTTCCCCGGCAATTCCGGTTAAGTGTACTCAGGGAAAATCATGACTCTGCACTATCTGGCCATCCAGGCATCTTGGGTACCAAGCACCTCATTGCCAGAAACTATTGGTGGCCTGGGTTGCCTAAAGACGTTAAGGCATACATCGCCGCTTGTGAAATTTGTGCTAGGTCCAACACTCCCAGGTCCCGACCAGCGGGCTTAATATGCTCTTTGCCCATTCCCCAGAGACCTTGGACCCATATCTCCATGGATTTTATCACCGATCTGCCTCAATCTCAAGGCAAGTCGGTGGTGTGGGTTGTAGTAGACCGCTTCAGTAAGATGTGCCACTTGGTGCCCCTCAAGAAACTACCCAATGCTAAGACGTTAGCTACCTTGTTTGTCAAACACATCCTGCGTCTCCATGGGGTTCCTGTCAATATTCTTTCTGACAGAGGGGTCCAATTTGTTTCATTGTTTTGGAGAGCTTTCTGTAAAAAGTTGGAGATTGATCTGTCCCTCTCCTCGGCCTTCCATCCTGAAACTAATGGCTAGAGATGAGCGAACTTATGAAAAGTTTGGTTCGGCTAGTTTGCCGAATTTCACAAAAAAGTTCGATTCGGACCGAACTAGTTCGGACCGAACCTGTAATTTCCGTGCGCCGAGCATGGTACTGTCCAGGGTGCTGATCAGTGGCGGATTATCATATGGGCGTTTCGGGCGGCCGCCCGGGGCCCGAGGCTCCCAGGGGGCCCATGGCAGCCCGAAACGCACATTATCTCCTAAATCTATTCAGCGCGCTAGCGCTGCTAACGGCCGAAGATGGGGAGGAGCAGGGAATTCGCCGGGATCCAGGGGTAGGACACGCCTCCCTGACAGTGCGGGCCGCCGCCATTGAGTAACAGAACAGCGACGGACGGCTGTTCTGTTACTCCAAAGCAGCAAGAGAAGAGCCGGCGGGCGGTCACCGGCGCTGAGGTCAGTACAGGCTTATCCTCCTGCCCAACTCGTTCCCGACCGCTGGCTGTATTTTTACGGCCAGCGGTCAGGGATGGGTGCTTAAAACCCGAGCCATAGACTTTCTACGGCTCGGGTTTTAACTTGCTGCCCGCGCGATCGGGCAGCTGAATGTCGGGTCTCCGGCTGTCAGTGACTGCCGGGGACCCTAAGGAGAGGATAGAAGCAGCTTTCGCTGCTTCTGTCTTCTCTGATCTCTTTTACACAGCGTTCAATGAACGCTGTGTACAGGAATAGAGACAGCAGCAGCGGCGCTGTCTCTATTCCTCCCGGTGATCATGTGACAGGTCACATGATCGCCGGGTGCCGTTAGTGGCAGACTGTTGCTGGGTCTTACTAGACCCAGCACAGCCCTATTAGTGACAATCGTCACTGTGAGAGGGCTGATTTCCCCTGTAAATTTACGGTAGACAATGGCGATCACAAATAAAAGGTCTATTTTAGGGTAAAACTGTTATTACCCCAAAAAAATAGCTGAAACGTAAAAAAGCTTATTTTTTTACTATTATTTTCAAACTTTATGAATAAAAATTCTAAAATGGCAAAAAATGTGTGCATAAAAACGATAAAAAACGAAACCTGCATTGTCTACGGAAAAAACGTCGCAAAAATCACGTCGGTTTTATTTTTTTTTAATAAAAATGTGTGTTTGGTGCAACTTTGTAATTACGTTTTATTAAAAAATATTTTCACTTTTTGAGATACAGCTGCTTTGTATCCTGTATCCATCAGGTCAGCAGGACTGACGGGATCAGTGAAACGGGCCCTGCGCTAAATTATAATCTTAGATGTGATAGATTTGAGGTGGATCTTGCGTGTCACTGATCCCGTCAGTCCTGCTGACCTGACGGATACAGGATACAAAGCAGCCGTATCTCAAAAAGTAAAAATATTTTTTAATAAAATCAATCAATCACACTGATACACACACATACTATATATATATATAATTATAATATAAAGTTTTTAAATGTGTACATAACCTTGTGGCACTATATACAAGGGGGAGCGCTGTGTGGCACTATATACAAGGGGGAGCTCTGTGTGGCACTATATACAAGGGGGAGCGCTGTGTGACACTATATACAAGGGGGAGCGCTGTGAGGCACTATATACAAGGGGGAGCGCTGTGAGGCACTATATACAAGGGTGAGCGCTGTGAGGCACTATATACAAGGGGGAGCGCTGTGAGGCACTATATACAAGGGGGAGCGCTGTGAGGCACTATATACAAGGGGGAGCGCTGTGAGGCACTATATACAAGGGGGAGCGCTGTGAGGCACTATATACAAGGGGGAGCGCTGTGAGGCAAGGGGGGGCTGTGTAGTGCTATCCACCGTGGTATGTGTGTGGCGCTCTTTATAGGGGGGGCTTTTTGGTGCTATTTACAAGAGGGGGAGGGCTGTGTGGCGCTCTCTACAGGGGGGCTGTATGGCACTATCTATAGGGGGCTGTGTGTAACGCTCTCTACGAGGGGGATGTGTGATATATAGAGGGGGCTGTGTATGGCGATATCTATGGGGGTGTGTAATATCTACAGGGGCTGTGTGTGGCACTATGTACAGGGGGCTGTGTGTATGTGGTGTTTTACAGTGTGTGGTATTATTATATTCAGGCGCGCAGTGTTTGGTGCTATTATATTTAGGGTACACTATGTGGCACCATGATAACTTTATTTTCGTTTATAGGTGTGGAAATGTTGGAAAAGTGAGGAGACGTCTAAGTGGCAAATTCTGCAGAAATGAGTCATGGCCGGGAGAAGTCGTCATGAGCGCTGGACCGGATGGAGAAGAAAAGAGGAAAAAAACTACTAGAATCTGAGACGTCGTCACCTGTGAGTCACTAGATTTATAGAGAATCTGTCACCTCTCCTGACTTGTTTATTATAGGAAATCCTTGTATTTCACAAAAAGTCTTTCTGCGGTCCAGGACTGATAGACAATTCCCCTTGTCAGGAGGTTGTGTCCCTGCACAGTGTGATCCTGTCAGTATGTAGGGACACCGCGCTGTGACAAGGGGAATCGTAACACTGTTAATGCTTGCCCAAAAAGGTAGTGTTAAAAATAGTTACGGTGAGGAAGGGGGGCCCAAGTTTGGGTAACAGCCCAGGGCCCATGGTCTACTTAATCCGCCACTGGTGCTGATAGAGTTAATGGGCTGCAGTAACTCTTTTAGCAACCTTGACAGTACATGCTCGGCGCGCGGAAAATAAAATTTTAATGTAATAGAAAAAAAATAAAAATACGTTCATACTTACATTCCTCCTGTCCGGCCTCCAGCGATGACGTTTCATCCATGTCGCCGCTGCAGCCAATCACAGGCTGTAGTGGCGGTCACGCACGTCAGGATGACGTCAGAAGGCCGGCCTCCAGGGATGACGCTTCATCCCACGTGACGGCCTCTGCAGCCAATCACAGGCTGCAGCGGCCTCTGCAGCCAATCACAGGCTACACCGGCCTCTGCAGCCAATCACAGGCTGCACCGGCCTCTGCAGCCAATCACAGGCTTCACCGGCCTCTGCAGCCAATCACACGCTCCTAACCTGAAATACTCTGTGCTGCATTAAACTCTTTTAAATGCTGCTGGGGAACCCGCTCGATCCACTATATAAGGCTGCGCTACAGTGCAGCATTTAAAAGAAACAGGATCCTGACCTGTCCACAGAGTTTAAGGCAGCACAGAGTATTTCAGGAGATGAGCTTGCGGATCTTGTGCGGGGTGGTGACTTGCCAATCATGTGAAGGTGTTATTGAGGACAGGAGTGGAGGAGAGGTAACAGACTGAGCTACGTAATGGTAAGAGCAGAGTTCACAGCAGCACAGAGTATTTCAGGAGAGGAGCGTGCAGATTCTGTGCTGCTGTGAACTCTGCTCTTACCATTACGTAGCTCTCAGTCTGTTACCTCTCCTCCACTCCTGTCCTCAATAACACCTTCACATGATTGGCAAGTCACCACCCCGCACAAGTTCCGCACACTCATCTCCTGAAATACTCTGTGCTGCTGTGAACTCTGCTCTTACCATTACGTGGTGACTTGCCAATCATGAAGGTGTTATAGAGGACAGGAGTGGAGGAGAGGTAACAGACTGAGAGCTACGAAATGGTTAGAGCAGAGTTCACAGCAGCACTAAATCTGCACGCTCATCTCGTGAAATACTCTGTGCTGCCTTAAACTCTGTGGACAGGTCAGGATCCTGTTTCTTTTAAATGATGCACTGTAGTGCAGCCTTATATAGTGGATCGAGCGGGTTCCCTAGCAGCATTTAAAAGAAACAGGACCCTGACCTGTTGTGGCGGAACGGGTGACGGTTACAGGCATTGTACCCAGATAAAGGTTAAGCCTGCCGCAAACCGTTCTACTCCCGCCATCCGGGTGCCATAGCTTAGATGGCGCCCGGTGCTAGATGGGGATATGTCTCCTCAAACTGCATTACGTTATGTTTGATAACCAGTTGTTTTATATTGTATTGTATTCAGTGCTGCTTCAATGTCCTCCCCTCTAGGGTTAATCTTACACTGAAGGAGAATGAGTCACAGGCAGAGAGCGGGAACTTGTTTAATGTAAATAAGAAAAAGGAGGGGGCCTGTTTCCTGAGGGAGGGGTGAGTGAGGGATATCATGGTGCTGTGAGAGAACTGAGTTAGTTGCTTCCCAGGAGAGGATGAGATATCAGTGTGAGCTGCAGGCAGGGGCTGTCTACCTCAAAGATGGTACCTGACCTAGGGACAGTAACAGAGGACAAGTGCTGGAGTCCCATCTAACTAAGGAGGATCTGGAGACACCCCAAATGATGAAAGGTACAGTGGAGAGACTCCATAGTGAGGTAGCCTGTCCCATCCAGCCCAGAGGGGAGAAGCAGCGATGCATTGTTTCTGTGTGTGTCTGTCCCTGTTAATAAACGCGCCTCTGTGGCTTGTCCCCTGTTAATCTGTGTCGCCTGAATCTATTGCCCACATTCTCTTGGCGTAAACCGACCCCCACTGACCCGGTTTCGCCACACCTGTCCACAGAGTTTAAGTCAGCACAGAGTATTTCAGGAGATGAGCAGGGCCGGCCACGGGCAGCCGGTCGTTTTTCCGAGCCGTGCTCCCATTATAAAGTATAGGAGCACGGCCCGTAAAATAAAAAAAAAGAACATGTTCTATCTTTCTAACGGCACGGGCACCTTCCCGTGAGAAAACGGGAAGGTACCCGTGGCTAACAGAAGTCTATGGGCCCGCTATTTTGGGTCGTAATTACGACCCGTAATAACGGGTGTTTTTACGGTCGTGTGCATGAGGCCCCGTAATGACGGGTGGCTACATGTGTGCACCCGTCATTACGGTAGCGTTGCTAGGCGACGTCAGTAAATAGTCACTGTCCAGGGTGCTGAAAGAGTTAACTGATCGGCAGTAACTGTTTCAGCACCCTGGACAGTGACTACTGATCACAATATAGAGTAACCTGTAAAAAAAAAAGACGTTCATACTTACCGAGAACTTTCTGCTTCCTCCAGTCCGGTCTCCTGGCCGTTGCCTTGGTGACGCGTCCCTCTCAACATCCGGCCAGACATTCCTGGGTGACGTTACAGTCCATGTGACCGCTGCAGCCAATCACAGGCTGCAGAGGCCTCTGCAGCCAATCACAGGATGCAGAGGCCTCTGCAGCCAATCACAGGCTGCCGCGTCAG